>NC_041410.2:90825983-90920983 GCF_900747795.2 Erpetoichthys calabaricus | reverse complement strand
ATATATATATATATATATATATATATATAATATATGTATATATATATATATATATATATATAATATATGTATATATATGCGTGTGTGTATATGTGTGTGTATATATATATATGTGTGTGTGTGTGTATATGTGTGTATATATATATATATATATATATATATATATATATATATATATGTGTGTATGTATACTGTATTTGTTGTGAGATGTAGCTGAACATCATCAGACAGACACTGACAGTTCCATAAAGCACACGGTTTATTTACACTGTAAACCCCGCACACACACAGTGCCCCACACCTGTCACCCTCACACGGGCCTTTAAACGTCTGTGAGGCCGCCTTTCTTCTCTTTCTCTGGAGCTTCGTCCTCCTCCTGCACCCGACTCTCGCTCCCCGACTGTAGGCGGCCCCTTTTATAATCACCCGGATGTGCTCCAGGTGCTCATTGACGTCCTTCCGGCGGCACTTCTTGGTGTGGCGGAAGTGCCGCATGAGCACCAGAAAGCACTCTGGGCATCCCTGGAAGGTCCTCCATCAACCCTCCCAGGTGTGGCGGAAGTGCAGATATCCCGGGCTCTATGAGGCTTGGGGTGCCACCTGGTGTTGGCCACGGGCCGCAGTGGGTTTGAGCCTCCACGCTCCGTCCCTGTGGTCCCCAGACCATCCAGGGTGGTTGCCCCCTCATGGCCCGGGGGACGTATAGTCTGCCTCCCGGTCCTTCCAGGCATCCCAGCTGGGTCTGATCCCCAGCCTTCTGCCACAGTATATAATATATATATTATATATAATACACACACATCTATCTACAGTCATATGAAAAAGTTTGTGAACCCCTCTCAGCCTGCATAATAATTGACTCTCCTTTCAACACAGAAGATAACAGTGGTTTGTCTTTCATTTCCTTGGAACATCTGAGCACTACGGTGTTTTCTGAACAAAGATTTTTAGTGACGCAGTATTTAGTTGTATGAAATTAAATCAAATGTGAAAAACTGGCTGTGCACAAATGTGGGTCCCCTTGTCATTGTGCTGATTTGAATGCCTGTCACTGCTCAATGCTGATTACTTACAACACCAAATTGGTTGGATGAGCTCGTTACGCCTTGAACTTCACAGACCGGTGTGTCCAATCATGAGATTTAAAGGTATTTAAGGTGGTCAATTACAAGTTGTGCTTCCTTCCCTTTGACTCTCTTGTGAAGAGTGACAGCATGGGATCCTCAAAGCAACTCTCCAAAGATCTGAAAACAAAGATTGTTGAGTCTCCTGGTTTAGGGGAAGGCTACAAAAAGCCATCTCAGAGGTTTAAACTGTCAGTCAACTGTAAGGAATGGAATCAGGAAATGGAAGGCCACAGGCACAGT
Source organism: Erpetoichthys calabaricus (assembly GCF_900747795.2). Lineage (NCBI taxonomy): Eukaryota > Metazoa > Chordata > Cladistia > Polypteriformes > Polypteridae > Erpetoichthys > Erpetoichthys calabaricus. The sequence goes on along the minus strand of NC_041410.2, from coordinate 90,919,616 downwards.
TGCTGTTAAACCCAGCAGGTCTGGCAGGCCAAGAAAAATCCAGGAGCAGCATATGGGCAGGATTGTGAGAATGGTGACAGACAACCCACAGATCACCTCCAAAGACCTGCAAGAACATCTCGCTGTAGATGGTGTATCTGTACATCGTTCTACAATTCAGCGCAATTTGCACAAAGAACATCTGTATGGCAGGGTGATGAAAGAGAAGCCCTTTCTGCACTCACGTCACAAACAGAGTCGCTTGTTGTATGCCAATGCTCATTTAGACAAGCCAGATTCATTTTGGAACAAAGTGCTTTGGACTGATGAGACACAAATTGAGTTATTTGGTCATAACAAAAAGCGCTTTGCATGGCGGAAGAAGAACACTGCACTCCAAGAAAAACACCTGCTACCTACTGTCAAATTTGGTGGAGCTTCCATCATGCTGTGGGGCTGTGTGGCTAGTTCAGGGACTGGGGCCCTTGTTAAAGTTGAGGGTCAGATGAATTCAACCCGATATCAAGAAATTCTTCAGGATAATGTTCAAGCATCAGTCACAAAGTTGAATTTACACAGGGGTTGGATATTCCAACAAGACAATGACCCAAAACACAGTTGGAAATCTACAAAGGCATTCATGCAGAGGGAGAAGTAGAATGTCCTGGAATGGCCATCACAGTCCCCTGACTTGAATATCATCTAAAATCTATGGGATGATTTGAAGCAGGCTGTCCATCAAATTGAACTGAACTGGAGAGATTTTGTATGAAGAATGGACAAAAATACCTCCATCCAGAATCCAGACACTCATCAGAGGCTATAGGAGGACAACGTCTAGAGGCCAAAAGGAGGCTCAACTAAGTATTGATGTCATATCTCTGTTGGGGTGCCCACATTTATGCACCTGTCTAATTTTGTTATGATGCATATTTTCTGTAAATCCAATAAACTTAATGTCACTGCTGAAATCCTACTGTTTCCATAAGACATGTCAGATATTAAAAGGAAGTTGCTACTTTGAAAGGTCAGTCAATGAGAAACAAAAGTCCAAAGAATTAAGAGGGCTTCCCAAACTTGTTCATATGACTGTGTATAATTATATGTTGACCCTGCATATAGCCATTTTTTGAGTTAACTCGACTGATGTTTGGCCTCCTCTTCTTAACAGATTGATGCTGCGTGGGGTTAATCTGACGACCTGCCAAAAGCATCATTGAATTAGAGAGATCTGTAGCTACCAATTAGCGGCCATTTTGTGGACATTTTTGATGCCTCAGTTAGAGAATGCATGGTCTGTGCTTCAGAAAGATGGCAATTATCTCTGTGGGCTGTGTGAGCGATTACTGACTGGCGGCACTCATTCCCTTTGCAGTGAGATGTTTTGAGAGACTAGAGCTGGAGTTCATTCGGTGGAATATTCCGGAGAGTCTGGACCTTCTCCTGGCTCCTTCTCCTCATCAGGATGCTGTATCTCTTTGACCTCATACCACCCATCTATATTGTGATAGAAATAAACCATATGGAGGTTATTTTAATAAATGCTCAAACTCACATTAATAAACTACGAGTTAAACTTTACGTAAAGGAAGAGTTTTGGTTGGAGTTGGCATATTCAAGGAGAAGAAATGTCAACAAAGATAAGTGGGATCGTGTTGGTGGAAAGGCCCCTCTCGAAGCCTTGATTGAGTGGGATCAAGAAGTGTGTTTTGTAGAAGAAAGGAAGAGACTTGGTGAGTGATGGCACGTTGAAGTCTTTTGGATAGAAAGGAGAGCCTGGTCGATACTTACTTACTTGAGATGGGTCAAGTGTGGGCTTCTTGAGAGGATGAGTTATTAGGGCCTTTTTGGTAAGTGCAGAGAGCCTAGAGGAGATATGAAGGGATGAGGTCAAGTGGGCATCTATTAGGGCGAATTGAAAGAGGTGAATGTTGTGGCGTATTCAAGAGAGAGCGGACTGGCCGGTAGAATTGTCTGCTGATGACGGCCACCTTTTTCCCGGAAAACAACGTTACAAAGTGATCAACAGTCGGAGAGGTTGAGGAGTGAGATGAAAGCGGAGGACAAGCCAGGAGTGTCCGAGGTGTTGCTCAGCCATCCTTCTAGTCATTCCTCACTTTCTTCCATTCTCAGACCAGACATGCTGACTCTGAGGTTTTAGAGACGGTTTTTATCTTCAGATGACAAGAGGACCCGACGGGCGTCACCTGATGTCGTGTTTAATGTACGGTGCTCTTTTCATCGTCATCGTCACTAGTCAGTGGGTGACCTGCAAGCTCCAATCTCACGGTTTCCACAGACACATGACAGTAAGCCTGAACTCCAGTGTTATAAGCAAAAACATGGAGAGGATCGATGTTCTGTCATGGGGGTCTCCCTGAGGGTTAACGATTGCTTTTTACCAGGGTGCCCACAGAGGCAATCAGCGAGGGTCCACTTGGTAAGCAGGGCTGCTGACAAATGGCACGTCCTTCACAGTAGTGAAAGGCAGGCAGAGTCTCCACCGTCCCTAAGGTACGTCCTGTGTGTCCCTTGCCCTCGTCCCCTCCCAAACACACTAGTTAGCTCTGTCTAGCCCGGGGGGCTTTTGACACCCCTGGGGTTTCATTACCCCCCCCCCCCCCCCCCCACTGTATTTAAAGGTTTACTTAACGGTGGTTATAAGATCATTAGAACCTGTCAGAAGTTGAAAAGGCTAGCTGTTAGGCAAAGTTTTATAAATAGAGCCTCTGTGAAATGTTGTGCCCCCCCACCCCACCCACCCTCTTTTCCTTTACGCGAGACTTGGCATTTGTGAAAGAACACCATGCAAGGGAGCCTGTTTTTAAAAATGGACTTTGGTCGAACCAGGATTTCGCAGGGAATAAAGAATGGTAAAAGAGGATTTTTAATGCCCATCGAAATGAACCCACTTGTTACTGTGCCCGTCACAAAGCCATCCGCTCTCGTTATTCACCCGGGACACCCCATGTTGGCCTGTGGGCTGCACAGTGTGACGTGTTTCATTTGATCAGTGGGGGGGGGGGTGATGTGCAGTCCGGGCTGCAAACCACAGAAATTCGACCGGGCTTGGAATTTGCTCCCCATGGATTTCGACACATTCTTTATCACGTCGGGTTAGACCAGTTCTAGAAGCTGAGAATTTTGAGGTGGCACTGAAGTCCCGGGATGGTGTTTCTCATATGGGTTGGAAAAAAAAATAATAGAGTCCCAGTCGAGATCGCATTTCATTATGCGTGAGGATAACCCTATTGGTAGCGACCATCTGGGGGGGGGAGCCGTTTTCCAGGTGGTATAATTTGATTTGGCACTCACTCCGAGAGAGACGTCAGGGGTTGGTGAGGGGGGGAAAAAAAAAAAGAAATTTGGGAAAAAATGAGAGCAGAGATGTAGTCTCAATGTGTAAACTAGGAGAGCGACACCGATGCGAGATTTTAAAGGATGAACGCCGCACACGGGCACCAAGAGTGACAGGACGCCATTCTGTAAGTATGAGGAATCCTGGGGGGAGGGGTTTGGTGGATCAGCTGTTGGAACAATGGAAAGAGTGGCATGGATTGGGTTTGAAAGAAATTTATCTTTTCCATTTTTTTCTACTTTTTCTTGAAATTGTTGGGAGAACACTCCTGATTTTTACCATCGACTTTCTCGTATACTCAGATATGGGGACGGATATTTGAGGAGTAAACCGCAAGACAATGATTATATTTTTATATTATGTACATTAAAGAGCCATCAACCACAAATCAAATAAAATGAATAATATATTGAACAATTATTATAAAGTTGAATAAATCGGACTCTGCAGCTGCTTGAATAAAAGGTGAAGTGCCACTTCTGGTTAGCGGAAATAGCCCAAAAGTTGATAGAATTCTACATTTTGTACCTAATACTTGCATGCAAAATTTGGTTGACCGAAGCGAAAGCGTACTCAAGTTATCGTGTTTACACACACACACAGACAGAATTCCAAAAATGGTATTTCCAGACTCAGGGAGGTCAATTATGTTGAGATTTTCCAAAATCAAATTTTTGGACGATTCCAATACGTTCCCTATATGAGAAAGTCCGGGAGGTCTAAAACGTCGAGATTCATCAAAATCTTGACATCAAATCTTCAGACGATTCCAATACTTTCCCTATACTTAGTATAAGCCTGTTTCTTATTTTTGGGGCTGTGGTTTTGTGGGTCTTTTTGGAAGCTGCCAGGATATGCTATGGCCTCCTAGGATTCAGATAGCTGAGTAAGAAGACAGATGAATGCCAGCAGCCACACCACCTACCCTTCAGGACAGGTAAGCCACTGGCCACAACCCTAATCCTTAGCTTTTCCTCTTCTCCATGGTGTCAGACTCCGGGAGGTCTTAAATGTTGACATTCATCAAAATCTCGATTACAATACTATCCCTACGAGAAAGTAAGTTAGACTCTCGGATGTGTAAAACATCGAGATTCATCAAAATCTTGAGTTCCAATTTTTGGATGATTACAATAGTTTCCCTACGAGAAAGTAAATTGGACTCGGGGAGGTCTAAAATGTCGAGATTCATCAAAATCTCAAAGTCGAATTTTTGGACGATTACAATACTTTCCCTACGAGAAAGTAAATCAGACTCAGGGAGGTCTAAAATGTCGAGATTCATCAAAATCTCAAGGCCAAATTTTTGGATTATTACAATACTTTCCCTACGAGAAAGTAAATCGGACTCCGAGAGGTCTAAAACATCGAGATTTATCAAAATCTTTGTCGAATTTTTGGACGATTACAATACTTTCCCTACGAGAAAGTAAATCGGACTCAGGGAGGTCTAAAATGTCGAGATTCATCATAATCTCAAAGTCGAATTTTTGGGCGATTACAATACTTTCCCTACGACAAAGTAAATCGGACTCAGGGAGATCTAAAACATCGAGATTCGTCAAAATCTTGAGGTCAAATTTTTGGACGATTTTAATACTTTCCCTATTCTTTGTATACGAGAAAGTAAAAAAACAAAAAAATTAAAAAGTAAACTTGTGTTGTCTATCAAGATGGACTCTTTCTGGATTCTTAAGTGTATCGGAATATGAATGTTTGAACTTTTTTTGTGTGTGTTTTCCCCCCTGTGTTGAAGGTGGCCTGGTGGCCCTTTCGAAATCAATTAGTTGGAGATGTTGAAATATTTTTCACCTTCCCTGATGACATTTCATTTTTCCATGGATGTGGTGACCCATTATTAGGTCGTGGCTGAGGTGGAGTCAGGTGGTACTTGCTTCTACCACTTGTCTATCAAAGACTAGAACTGTCATCTTGTAAACCTTTAGGCAGTTTAAGACCACCTGAGAGAGGCTGGACTGACAGCTGATTCCAAAAAATGGACGCAACCTTACGCTGGCTGTCCAGTGGGCAATGGTCTGATCAAACCACAATTTGAAAAATATTGACAAGGTTCAGGCATAGCATTGCACCGTAATACAAAACAAGTTTGTGTTTTCTTAGGACTGGTCATCCTGCAGTGGTCTCATGTACCGTCCAGGTTTTGGGTCATGCCTTCAATGTAGATGGTTCTAACACTGTAAAAGAAAAAGTAAGTTCCTAAAATGAATGGACCTAGGGGTCCATAGTTGGCTGCATATGTATCAAAGCAGAGCAAATCTAGGAACACTCAAAAGTTCATAATATGGCATGTTACAGTATGTAGAATTCCTGACGCCAGAAGAACTGTCATTGGTCAAGAATTAGAAGCTTAAATTGCATGTGATACATGAATGTCATAGTCCAGTCTTTATGGTTCCTAAACCTGATGGGCACTTGCTTAAACTTGTACAAACCACCAGAAACCTTATTCTTCCATTTGGACTTCATGGTGCTCCTCTAACGTTTCAGGGTTTGCTGGATTATCTCCATAGATGAATAGGTTTGTAGGGTACGGTGAAATTGACACTTGCATGTATGGAGTTGCACTCACTGGCCACTTTATTAGGTACACCTTTCTGGTACCGGGGCTGGACCCCCTTTTGACTTCAGCAAAGTGCTGGAAACATTCCTCAGGAATTTTGGTCCATATTGACCTGATAGCGTCACACAGATGCTGCAGATTTGTTGGCTGCACATCCATGTGCTCTGCTGGATGGAGATCTGGTGATTGTGGAGGCCATTTGAGTCCAGTGAACTCGTTGTCACGTTCAAGAAATCAGTCGGAGATGATCTGAGCTTTGTGACATGGCGTGTTATCCTGCAGGAAGTGACACTGCGGTCATAAAGGGATGGACATGGTCAGCAGCAATACTCGGGTAGGCTGTGGCATTTAAACGATGCTCAGTTGGTACTAAGTGGTCCAAAGTGTGCCAACAAAATACAACCCCACACCATAAGCAGCCTGAACTGTTCATACAAGGCAGGATGGATCCATGCTTTCATGTTGTTGACACCCAATTGTGACCCTACCATCTGAAAGTCACGGCAGAAATCGAGATTCATCAGACCAGGCAACGTTTTTCCAATCTTCTGTTGTCCAGTTTTGGTGAGGCCATGTGAATTGTAGCCTCAGTTGCCTGTTCTTAGCTGACAGGAGTGGCACCCGGTGTGGTGGTCTGCTGCTGTAGCCCTTCTGCTTCAAGATTCGACATGCTGTGTGTTCAGAGCTGCTCTTCTTCACACCTCAGTTGTAACGAGTGCTTATTTGAGTTCCTGGTCTGGCCATTCTCCTCTGGCATCGACAAGGCCCAGAGAACTGCCACTCACTGGATATTTTCCATTTTTCGGACCATTCTCTGTAAACCTTAAAAGATGGTTGTGCGAGAAAGTCCCAGTAGATGAGCAGTTTCTGAAATCCTCAGGCCAGCCCGTCTGGTACCGACAACCATGTCACATTCAAAGTCACTTCAGTCCCCTTTCTTCCCCAACCTGATGCTCGGTTTGACCTTCAGCAAGTCGTCTCGACAAGGTCTACAGGCCGAAATGCAGTGAGTTTGCTGCCGTGTGATTGGCTGATTGCGTTAACAAGCAGTTCAGCAGGTGTGCCTAATAAAGTGGCCAGTGAGTGTATATAGGGTCATGTTGCAGAATATTCTGGTGTGTACGTTTGATGATGATGTAATTTTGCGATCTCTAAAGATGCATAATGTTGCATGTCTGATTGACTTCCTTCAGGCCTAATTGGCTAAGAGGAAGTTTTCAAGCAATTTGCAATTTTGCATTACCCTGCGCATGCTAAATACACCACAGGTTGTGATGCCATTTTCATTTGGTCTTAAGTTATGTAAAAGAAAACGCGCCACGGTTGGTGGCAGCTCATTTTGTTTGGGTTGTATAATATAAATGACAACAGAATCTCTGGCGTCTCGCTCCGGAACAGCGGCGTAATTGAGATGCAAGCTCGAAGAGTTTATATGAAATGAATTATGTGCTCTTGGGGTGGGGTGGGGGGGGGGGACGACACATGTTGCTTGACTCAAACCGTTCAACAAAATGGTGTGATTGCGCTCTGGATTTAGTGCAACGTGGGAGAAGATGAGGACGGGCATTTTGAACGGCTGACCAGCCAACCTTGGAGGACGCGATGGACGTGGGATTGACCTCAAAGATGGCGAGCCACACCCTCCATCCATACACTTTGTGAATTTTTGTTTTTATTTTCTTCTCAGTATGGAATTGACAGGAGATGGAGATTATAGGTCGAGATGTTTACTTACCTCGGGGGTCTGGCGACTCTTCCTATATAGTCATCAGACGGATTGGGAGAGCATGGGGGGCTCGTGAGGTTGCTGGAAAGGGGTGTGTGGCCCTCCCGATATCTCTGCCAATGGACGAAGGTCCAAGTCCTGCCTTGCTATATGGTTGCGAGACATGGACGCTATCCAGTGACCTCAGGCGAAGACTGGACTCCTTTGGTACTGTGACTCTACGGAAAATCCTTGGGTACCGCTGGTCTGACTTTGTGTTGCTCATGGAGTCCCGAATGAGGCACATGACCTGCACTGTGATGGAGCGTCAGTTACGGCACTACGGCCATGTGGCGCATTTCCCCAAGGGTGATCCGGCTCATGGGACCCGAGTGGCTGGACCAGGCCAAGGGGTCGCCTACATAACACTAGGCTGCTGCAGATACAGGGTCACATCCGGAGGGTGGGACTGGACCGTGTGTCTGCCTGTTGCCAACCGGGATCCCGAGTAGTTTCGTCGTGTAGTGGGTGCGGTAACGCGCTGTACCAGTGCATGCTCCCCGACTTGACTTGACTTGGAGGCTATCCCAGCATTAATAAGCGCAAGGTGGGACGCCACCTAGGTGGGGTAGGGAATCCATTACGGGGAAAACTCATGCCTGCTCCTAAACTAGACTAGAAGTAACCTAATGTGCTTCTCCACGGAATGTGAGTTGACCCCAAAACAAACCCTGGAGTTGTGATGGAGTGGCGCTAACTGCTGCGCCACTGTGCTCCCCCTGAGTATTCTTAATGCAATGATAAATTGGTGTTCAGCTTTCAGTTGGGCACCACACAGTTCTCGAGTCATGGGTTCAAATTTAACTTGCAAGCCCTTTTTAAGAGTCTGATTGTTCTTCATTTTATTTGCTTTGGCAAGCTAGCATTTAATAATGGCACTAGCCTGAGGATCGCGTGTGTGTGTGTGTGTGTGTGTGTGTGAGATAAGTGATGGACGGGTAATCTTCTTACATCCATCACGAGTGGAAAAAGCCCATCATGCTGGAAAAAGTGGATAGGAAAATAAAAGGAAAGAAATGAAAATTACAATGGGGGGTCCATGATATGTCCGTCATCTTCTAACCCGCTTAGTCCTGAACAGGGTCATGGAGGTCTGCTGGAGTCTAACCCAGCTAGCCTAAGGTGCAAGGTAGGAAGAAACCCTGGCCGGGGCAGACACACTCCAAAACCACACACTGGGGCCAGTCCACCTAACCAGTGGGAGGAAACCCACGCAGACATGAGGAGAACATGCAAACTCCACGCAGGCAGGACTCAGGACGTGAACCCTGGCCTCTTTACGGAGAAGCAACAGCACTAGCATTGCACCACCGTGCATCAGATAAAACCCATCGAGCACAATGAACACAGAAAGCGAGTTGAAATTACTTCACAATTGTGCTAGGTTGGCATGAGCATCGTGGGGGTGGTGGAATGTTGAGATTCTTGGAAACGAGACAAGGCCAATGAGAGTCAGAGGTGGCCCTCAGGTGCAGGAAAGAATGAAATGCACAACTTTTGGAAGAAACATCACCCCTGATGTCTGCCACCAGATGATTACTCTGGATTCTGGTGTTGGGGCAGGCAGAGCATTTGGCTGATGGCCACACTGGCAGACTTCCCAGGACTGAACTCAATACCCACTCGCTTGAGTCCGCGGTATCGCTCTGAACAAAGTTTACCTTCATACTACGCCAGAAGTGAGACCTGAGTGAGCTCCACGGGGGCGGCTGCTGTGATCACCTGTTTGAAGCCTCTCTCTGTAAGAATTGGCAATCTGCTTCCATACGACGCACAACTCATTGATGAAGGCTCGTGAGGAAGAAGCTTAAGGGTCTGTCAGTCCATTAAAGACAGATGTGTGTATCCAGCTCTTATATAATTCCTTTTTAAATCTATGTATGTGTCTAATCTGCTATATTCTCGATTTTTGCTGTTGATGTGCCTTATCTATGATATAATGCTGTTTCTTTTGATTTATCAATTATATAATGTCTTTTTATCTATATATCTACCTGTTATATAGTGCCTTTCCTATCTTGCATACAGACATTTTGTACCTGTTTATTATATAGTCCATCCATCCACTTTCCAACCCGCTGAATCCGAACACAGGGTCACGGGGGTCTGCTGGAGCCAATCCCAGCCAACACAGGGCACAAGGCAGGAACCAATCCCGGGCAGGGTGCCAACCCACCACAGTTATTATATAGTGCTTTTCTTTATTTCTATCAAATCTTAATTGAACTAATCCTCATTTCTAAACCAATGACCTATTAAAGCTTGTCAGAGGGAACTACAGGAGTCCATCTGTCCAGTAAAGCGTGTTGGACAGATTCCTGTAGCTGTCTATTATTAAGTGCCATTTAATATCTGTGTACCTGTGTATTATATTGTAACAATCCCAGGGGGTGCACCCTCTACTGGCTACAATTGGCACAGTCGGCAGGATTTCTGGCTGTCTGCTTGGCAGGGATCTGCAAAATATTTTTAATTGTAACCAGTAGGGGGCGCCACCAAGTCCCACACCCAATAATACTCAACACAGTCACAGGTTCAAATAATGGATTTTTAAATCCATTTAATCCAACAAAGGAACTGTTTCCTCTCCTTCTGCCTCCGGTGTAGTGTTACCTTCTGACTCCTTGAGGTTAGGCAGAGGACACCTTTTATACTGGACCTGGCATGACTTGTGGGAAACACTGCTGGGTTGTTTGGGAGCCATGCCAGTCCTCCCACAACAGAGCCTTCTTGTGGCTCCCAGGGACTCCGACCATGTTGCACTTCCTGACTCCAGTTCTCCTGAAACCCTGTGGGTGTCCAAACTGGAACAGCTCCAGTGAACCACTGCCACCTAATGTATAGGGGATGGAACTGTTCCTGGCCTCCACCTTCTGCTTGTCCATTTCTTAGCACCTTCTATCTATCTATCTATCTATCTATCTATCTATCTATCTATCTATCTATCATATAGTGCCTTTCATATTATCTATCTATCTATATATCTATATCTATCATTCATATAGTGCCTTTCATATTATCTATCTATCTATCTATCTATCTATCTATCTATCTATCTATCTATCTATCATATAGTGCCTTTCATATTATCTATCTATCTATATATCTATATCTATCATTCATATAGTGCCTTTCATACTATCTATCTATCTATCTATCTATCTATCTATCATATAGTGCCTTTCATATTATCTATCTATCTATCTATCTATATCTATCATTCATATAGTGCCTTTCATACTATCTATCTATCTATCTATCTATCATATAGTGCCTTTCATATTATCTATCTATCTATATATCTATATCTATCATTCATATAGTGCCTTTCATACTATCTATCTATCTATCTATCTATCTATCTATCTATCTATCTATCTATCTATCATATAGTGCCTTTCATATTATCTATCTATCTATATATCTATATCTATCATTCATATAGTGCCTTTCATATTATCTATCTATCTATCTATCTATCTATCTATCTATCTATCTATCTATCTATCTATCTATCTATCATATAGTGCCTTTCATATTATCTATCTATCTATATATCTATATCTATCATTCATATAGTGCCTTTCATACTATCTATCTATCTATCTATCTATCTATCTATCTATCTATCTATCTATCTATCTATCTATCTATCTATCTATCTATCATATAGTGCCTTTCATATTATCTATCTATCTATCTATCTATCATATCAAATGTAACCTGCCACTCCCCGTTATTCTTTGCAGAGTGCAGTATGGGTGACACAAACGACATGAGATCCCAAGACGCATGGATGGATTGTTGTGCTGCTCCCACGCCTCGAAATGATTTAAACGTGGACGTCAAGTTCATGACCCATTGCGTCTGCAAAAATGTCAGCAGCAGGGTGCTTCATCATTATATTGGACAGAAACCCCCATGCCAACCTCAGCGTCAAGCAGCAGGTCTTCTCGGCACTCTGATTTTCTCATTTGTGATGTCCTACCTGGCGCTGTGCCAGGCTACAGTTCTCTCAGGTCAGTATGACCATTGTGTGTGTCTGTGTGTTTCGTTCCATAGTGTGTGAAAACTCCTATTTCTCCCTGTAGACTGCCTCAAAATTCAAGGCTTTCAACACACACCAGCTGGCGACTAACCTCTGGGATCCCACCAGTTATCATTAAAACAAGTGTGTCATGACACCATGTAGCCCTCATCCCATAAGAAACAATTAAAGAGGAAATGAAAGTCAATCTTAAACTTAAGTGATACTGCACAGTACTCATGATGTCCACAAATGTACAAATAAAATCATAAGGCATTTAAATGAAATCGCTTAGAAAATCTCTTCAACTGTTCAGAGTACCAAACGATAGCAACATTGAGGCGCATTTGGTGTCGCGACTGTGTCTTTGCTTTTTAGTGTTTTTTATAAATTTTGTTGTTTTGCTTCACTCCCTTGTCAGCCTTATCATAATAATAATAATAATTACATTTATATACCACTTTTCTAAACTACTCAGAGTTCCTTATTGGGGAGCCAATTCAACCACCACTAGTGTGTAACACCCACCTGGATAACATGATGGCATCCGTCTATCTATTTCATATGTGCCTTTCATTATCTAATTTTTTATAGTGTCTCATCTCTGTCTATCCATTTTATATACAGTAGTGCCTTAGCAGTATCGATCTATCTATTGTGGAATATGACCCGGACACAGGCAGGCAGACACGTTCAACTCACCCACAGCACATTTATTATACGTTATTTACAATTATAAGTGCACCACAACCCCCCAAGTCCCCAAAAGTCCAGGCCAAAACCAAATGCCTCACTCTCTTCAGGCCGTCTCCTTGCCTCTTCCAAGACCTTGTCTTCCTTCACTCCCGACTCCAGCCCCTGAATGGAGGGAGGCGGCCCCTTTTATCCACATCCGGATGACCACCAGGTGCTTCCTGACAAGCCTCTGCCGACACTCCCCGGTGTGACGGAAGTATGAGCTGCGCACCCAGAAGCACTCCGGGTGTCCCTGATCTTCTTCCCCCCAGCACTTCCGGGTGTGGCGGAAGTGCTGGGGGCCAGGGCTCCTCAGGTATTGGGGTGCCCCCTGGCAGTGACACCATAGTGGTCCCCAAAGCCACCAGGGCAGTCACCCCCTCGTGGTCTGAAGGAGGCACAAGCCCTCCACCGGTCCTCCTGGGCATCCTGGCTGGGTAGCAGCCCCAGCCACTCGCCACTCTATCTATTTATCTAGTCCTGCCAACTACACCTATCTATCTATCTATATATCATATAGTGCCTTTCATATTATCTATCTATCTATCTATCTATCTATCTATCTATCTATCTATCTATCTATCTATCTATCTATCTATCTATCTATCTATCTATCTATCTATCTATCATATAGTGCCTTTCATATTATCTATCTATCTATCTATCTATCTATCTATCTATCTATCTATCTATCTATCTATCTATCTATCTATCTATCTATCTATCTATCTATCTATCTGTAATTGCCTTTTTTAAAGTATCTACATTGCAATCTTGCCTACTACGCTATCTATCTATCTCCCTTCCTATCTTCTCTCTTTCTCTTCTCTCTTTCTCTCTCTCTCCATTTCCACCTTTCTAGTTGGTCTAATGCTGCTTATAAACCCCATTTCACTGTAAACAGGCTACAAACAGCAACTGTAGCTCCCCTTTTCCACTTTTATTTTTAAATTGTTCCTCTTCTAGAAGGTTCTGGCATCAAGTGTTCTACATAAGACAAGGTTCCAGAGTCTCGGTGACTTCGTTTTTAAGGTGTTTAGTGAAATTCAAAGCACAACATCCAGTTCACACAAAAGTGAAGAGCACCCCGACAGAAGTAAACTAACGTGTCTCGCGTGTGGCGTTTGTGTGGAAGGCTCAGCTCGTGGTTGCATTTCTTGAAGTTTAGGCCCAGTCTTCCATTCATGTTGTGATGTTTCTTTTTCGAACTCCGTCTGGGGTGTCCACAGTATCTGCACAGCGCCCCGTTGACATCCTCGGGTAGAGGAGGTACAGCAGACTCTTCCATTGTCTGTGTAGTTTGAGGCTTCAGTACATTCATGCCATTGTAATTGAGACTGGCTGCTGCGGCTACAGTATATAAAGTTTCGTTTATCTCTTAAAAGCTCATTAGAGGCCACTTACAGTGCAGGTTTTGTTGGAGACGACAACAGGAGTCTCAGTCGGCAGCCTGCGTCCTCCTCTGTGGCGTTTGTGGAGTCAGGCGGCTCGTAATGAAGCGGACTCGGAGCTCCAGTGCCAGGCGTCGGGCTGCTGTCTGCCACGTGCTTTGGGCCGCGTGTCTGATCACTGGAACCTTTCGGCTTTACTGCTCGTTTCCCTCTTAATTTGCCTAAAAAGGGGCAGCACTTAGAGGATTATTCAGTTAGTGAGCGTGACGTGTGATTTTTGGGCCTTTCTGCTCAAGTTAGATTTTTTTTCTCCACCAAATTAGGGGTGTAGTGAAAGGGTACAGACACTTATGAGGGAGACGAGGGCATTTGGTACGCTGGTGCATAGACAGTAAATGTGCTCATCACCGCAGTCAATGGATCCCCTTACTAAGAACTAAATAAATTACATTTACCCAGTGTGCTTGGCACAGACAGTCGGGGGGCCACTTCAACCACCGCCAATGTGCAGCATGAACCTGGACGAGGCGACGGCAGCCATTCTAGCACCAGTGCAGGCAGTGATGGGGGGACAGGGGCAGGGGCAGGGAATGATTAGTGGGCGAGAAAGGACGAGGCTGTGGTGGGCAATGTTCTGAAGATCTGCGGCACACGGTCATGGAGATGATCAACTTATGTCCATACAATGATATCCCTCTAAATTTGGCAGACGGCTGTTTGCTAAACGACTTGACGTATCGGATGAAGAATGGAAGAATATGACGTACGGCAAGCCAAACACATTATTTAGGCAACTTAGCATTTTCCGTGAGACCCGAAGCAAACTTCTCACCACTTCGGTTAATCGCTGCACACTGACGCCAGAACACAGAAGTGGGGCGGCCCTTGCCCCAATCTTTTGATTACATTCAGTTTTGGGCACAACTGACACCTGGTCCTGAATCAGAAAAGGCAACCCACTCGGCTCAGCCGCTAAGTGAGATGCAATCCATTTACTGTACTTTCAGTTCGGACACGCGACCAATGGACACGAATTAAACAGAAAGACCCTTTGGTTTTGAATTTTAACCTGACAGGAATATTTTGTGCCGTACTGAAAAACGGGCGACCATTTGGCCGATAGAATTGAATGAAACTACTAACTCAGAACACAACCCAACCCTGGTATATTAGAATAGAGAGTAACAACAAAAGACTAAAGGAGTCTACAAGGAGCAGAAAGTGAGGGCAAAGCACAGCATCGACCCCATGAGGAGGAGGAAAAGCCACACTATCTATCTATCTATCTATCTATCTATCTATCTATCTATCTATCTATCTATCTATCTATCTATCTATCTATCTATCTATCTATCTATCTATCTATCTATCTATCTATCTATCTATCTATCTATCTATCTAGTCCTGCCAACTACGCTTATCTATCTATCTATCTATCTATCTATCTATCTATCTATCTATCTATCTATCTATCTATCTATCTATCTATCTAGTCCTGCCAACTACGCTTATCTATCTATCTATCTATCTATCTATCTATCTATCTATCTATCTATCTATCTATCTATCTATCTATCTATCTATCTAGTCCTGCCAACTACGCTTATCTATCTATCTATCTATCTATCTATCTATCTATCTATCTATCTATCTATCTATCTATCTATCTAGTCCTGCCAACTACGCTTATCTATCTATCTATCTATCTATCTATCTATCTATCTATCTATCTATCTATCTATCTATCTATCTATCTATCTATCTATCTATCTATCTATCTATCTATCTATCTATCTATCTATCTATCTAGTCCTGCCAACTACGCTTATCTATCTATCTATCTATCTATCTATCTATCTATCTATCTATCTATCTATCTATCTATCTATCTATCTATCTATCTATCTATCTATCTATCTATCTATCTATCTATCTAGTCCTGCCAACTACGCTTATCTATCTATCTATCTATCTATCTATCTATCTATCTATCTATCTATCTATCTATCTATCTATCTATCTATCTATCTATCTATCTATCTATCTATCTATCTATCTATCTATCTATCTATCTATCTATCTATCTATCTCTCTGTCATATGGTGCCTTGCATTATCTATCAGTTCGTATATTGTCTTTGATGTTTGTCTATTTTATGTAGTATTTATCCATCTATCTATTTTACATAGGGCCTTTCATTATCTATTTTTATGTATCCTGTCTTTGTATTCATTTTATATGCTGCAGTGCCTTTCATGTCTATTATATATGGCACCTTTCATTATCTATCTGTTTTATAGTGCCTTTCCTGTCTGCCTATTTCATAGTGTCTGTCATCTTTATCTATTACATTTGGTGCTCTCCATTATCTCTTAGATAAATAGATAGATAGATAGATAAGCGTAGTTGGCAGGACTAGATAGATAGATAGAGCATCTATCTATCTATCTATCTATCTATCTATCTATCTATCTATCTATCTATCTATCTATCTATCTATCTATCTATCTATCTATCTATCTATCTATCTATCTATCTATCTATCTATCTATCTATCTATCTATCTATCTATCTATCTATCTATCTATCTCTCTCTCTCTTTCTCTCTCTCCTTTTCCACCTTTCTAGTTGGTCTAATGCTGCTTATAAACCCCATTTCACTGTAAACAGGCTACAAACAGCAACAGTAGCTCCCCTTTTCCACTTTTATTTTTAAATTGTTCCTCTTCTAGAAGGTTCTGGCATCAAGTGTTCTACATAAGACAAGGTTCCAGAGTCTCAGTGACTTCGTTTTTAAGGTGTTTAGTGAAATTCAAAGCACAACGGTTCACACAAAAGTGAAGAGCAAAGCCGAAGTGAAGAGCACCCCGACAGAAGTAAACTAACGTGTCTCGCGTGTGGCGTTTGTGTGGAAGGCTCAGCTCGTGGTTGCATTTCTTGAAGTTTATGCCCACCCTAGGGTTATGGCCGGTGGACTACCTGTCCTGAAGGGTAAGTGGTGTGGCTGCTGGCATCCATCGGTCTTCTTACTCAGCTCTCCCAAATCCTAGGAGGCCATAGCATATCCTGGCAGCCTCTGAAAGACCCACAAAACCACAGCCCCAAAGATAAGAAACGGGCTTTTAAACTTACTTGAAAACGGAGGTTCTCAACCTTTTTATTTTCTCGTATGGCAGCGGTTCTCAAACTGTGGGGCGTGCCCCCCACCCCTGTACAAGGGGGGCGTTGAATAAATGAACAAGACATCAAAATTAATATTTTACATTTTTATTTCAAATTTAAATTTGCAAGCATATAATCACAACGAATGCATTATAACTAAAATTAAAACATTTCTAAGGCATCTAATGACTAATATGTGCCTGCTTTAAAGTTCGAGACGTAGCGGTATCTGCCGCGAACATTTGGGTAACAGTAGATCAGGTGATAATGCGGCGTGACGCATTAGTGAATCGAATGTGAGGTAAGATTTTCCCCTCTGTGAATTGTGCAGGACTGTCAGAGTTGGTGGTCAGCGCTGGGTGGGGACTGAGCGCGACTGTCAGAGTGGCACCTAGCCGACCCGCCGTGACCCACTGGGGGTACTGCCACACCTAAAAGTGGTTGAAAACCACCGCTTTAAAATGTCCCAAAATGCCTCTTAAGGGTAAGAAAAAACGGCCAAACCTTTGGCCTTGAAGAACAAGTCCACACAGAATCTTTATGGGAAGAAAAGGATTTATTTGAATATAATCAAAAACAGAACAAAAATAACAAAAGATAAGAAAAAATACAGTTTGCCCAAAAATGCAACTCAAACAAATCATAAGCTGAAATCCAGTAATCATAAATGCAAGACAGATGCAAAATATCCAAAAAATAAAGTAATAAAAAAATCTGCTTCTCTAATTATTTGCAATTAATCACAATGAAGGACCAGCCTGAGGGCGGGGCTTCACACAGTGATGCCATTGTGGCCCCGCCTCTTAGGGGCTCCACCCACAAAACAGAACAGGACTCATCCTAGATAGATAGATAGATAATAATAATACATGAACAGAACAATGTGAACAAAATTTACATAATTCCATAATTAAACACACAAAAATATTTTAGAATAAACAGAAGGCTCAAAAAAACAAACAAAGGAAAATAAACACACAATGGCCGTCACATAAGACAAGCAATTGTTCTTTCGAAAGGCAAGAGAATGAGCAGAAATAAACTAATTAACTTGCAGAGTTTTGCTAGAAAGACGATGATGATGATGATGATTATTATTTTTATTATTACTATTATAAGACAGCACAGCACTCTTACACGCACTTAATCCAATCTGGGGTTGCGGGGGACCCAGACCCTATCCATTACTGGTTTATTTTTATAAATTACACGACTCCGTGGCAGATGGATAAACACATTTATTCGCACAGTGCCAGCCACCAAAGGAGGTTCATTTTCAATCAGAGATGTCAGCAGGCGCGTGAACCCCGACGGGGGTCTTGAATCGCGAGCACCTCTCCAATGTTTGATTTCCGTCTGTTGTGGCAGCGATCTGCTTCGTGTTAGTTACAGGCGTTTGCACTTTCAATGTTGCATCATGCTGACTGAAGATCTTCAGGGGGTTCTTTGGGGGGGGGGGATTATTTATTACCCCCCACCCTACAGTTACATTTGATGTGCATTCATTGAGAAAAATGATAAGCCCCCAATCCGCGATGGAAACGCAGCAGACAGGCGAGGCTATTTGCTTCACATGCAGACCCCATTACTTCAGATGATTTCAGTTTAATGGTCGCTCACTAAGGCGCCTGAGGCAGGCGAACAGACAACTGGCAAAATGCTCTTTCAGGTGCCGTCAAATTCATCAGTCATCCACCTCTTGGCAGATTTTGTGGGCCGCACACCCAAGGGGCTGTGAAGGGCTGGTGCCAGTCATGGACGGGGGGCGCTTGTTCACTGCACGTCCCGCTCACAGTCACCCTACACTCGCTCAGCTTTGTGCCCACTGCTGCCTGTATGGGCTTTGGTTCTTGGCAACCCTGACTTGGATTGGTTAAGTAAATCTGAGAATGTTATGTAAGGTAAAATTAAAGATCCTATAAACACAAAATTATCATAAGAGGAATCCAAGATCATACAAGTAAGATCATCATCATCATCATCATCAGAAGAGGAAATACAAGAACATACAATACAAGTAAGCATGACACAAGAGAAAATGTAAAGTCATTAAATTAATATGACGTAATATAAAAACCAACACATAGCTAACACGTGATAAAATAAAAGATTATGTGAGTAACGTGGCATAACATACAAGTGACATAAGATAAAATACAAGGTCACAAATGAACATGACACCAGTAATACAAATACACACACTGGTCACAGTATTCAAGATTAAACAAGAAACACAGAACTAACATACTAGAAGAGATAGATAGATAGATAGATAGATAGATAGATAGATAGATAGATAGATAGATAGATAGATAGATAGATAGATAGATAGATAGATAGATAGATAGATATGAAAGGCACTATTTAATAGATAGATACATAGCATAGTAGGCAAGATTAAAAGTTCAGATAGATAGCGTAGTAGGCAAGATTAAAAGTTCAGATAGATAGATACTTTATTTATCCCAAGGGGAAATTCACAAACTCCAGCAGCAGCATACTGATAAAGACAATATTAAATTAAAGAGTGATAACAATGCAGGTATAACAGACAATAACTTTGTATAATGTTAACATTTACCCCCCGAGTGGAATTGAAGAGTCTCATAGTGTGTCGGAGGAACGATCTCCTCAGTCTGTCAGTGGAGCAAGATGGTGACAGCAGTCTGTCGCTGAAGCTGCTCCTCTGTCTGGAGATGATCCTGTTCAGTGGATGGAGTGGATTCTCCATGATTGACAGGAGTCTGCTCAGCGCCCGTCGCTCTGCCACGGATGTCAAACTGTCCAGCTCCATGCCTACAATAGAGCCTGCCTTCCTCACCAGTTTGTCCAGGCGTGAGGCGTCCCTCTTCTTTATGCTGCCTCCCCAGCACACCACCGCGTAGAAGAGGGCGCTCTCCACCACCGTCTGATAGAACATCTGCAGCATCTTATTGCAGATGTTGAAGGACGCCAGCCTTCTAAGGAAGTATAGTCGGCTCTGTCCTTTCTTACACAGAGCATCAGTATTGGCAGTCCAGTCTAATTTATCATCCAGCTGCACTCCCAGATATTTATAGGTCTGCACCATCTGCACACAGTCACCTCTGATGATCACGGGGTCCATGAAGGGCCTGGGCCTCCTAAAATCCACCACCAGCTCCTTGGTTTTGCTGGTGTTCAGTTGTAGGTGGTTTGAGTCACACCATTTAACAAAGTCATTGATTAGGTTCCTATACTCCTCCTGATGCAGCCCATGATAGCCGTGTCGTCAGCGAACTTTTGTACAAGTGACATAAGATAAAATATAAAATTGTACATGTAACGCAAGATACCATACAAGTAGAATAAGATCATTGAAATAACATGACAACATAACATATGAGTGACATGATCAGAAATCGACATGGCATGATATAACAGACATAACCTCCAAGTTTCAAGATAAAATACAAAATCATACACGTAACATTGTGTAACATGCAAGTAACATGACATACAGCATAATATAAGTTAACATAGCGTAACATACAAGTGATGCAAGATAACTGCAGGACCACACAGCTAACACAATATAACATGCGAGCAACATAAGGTAAAATTCAGGGTCATAAATTAGCATGATGTAATATGACAAGCGTGTGGGTAACAGAAGGGAAGATTCAAGACCATACAAATAACATACAGAAATGCATTATCCTAAATGAACCTAAAATGACCAACTTAACATACGAGTAACCTAACGTAAAATACAATGTCATACAAGTGACATGGTGTACAGGTAAAATAACATACAGGTAACATATAATAAATAATAGATCACTTTAAGAACATGTCAACACAACGTAGACTAGCACACAGATGATTTCAGATAAAATTCACGACTATGAATTAACATGACATCATATGGAACTTATGTTTGCTATATTATAAGATACACGATCACACAAATAACATACAATACCTAGCAAGTAACATTAAATGCAAAATCATATAAGTAACATAAAAGATCATAAACTAACATAACTAAGGTAATGCAAGTGACATAGCGTAGTGTACAGTACAAGTAAAATAGCATACATGTGATAAAATATGAGGCCATAGAAATAACCATAACCGTGTTATTTGTGTGCCTGTTATGTTACACACAACTAACATAGCACAGCATATTGTTCAAACAACTTAGAATAACTTCTTCTTCTTCTTTCGGCTGCACCTGTTAAGGGTCGCCACAGTGGATCATCCTCATCCATATCTTTCTGTCCTCTCCATCTTGTTCTGTCACACCCATCACCTGCATGTCGTCTCTCACCACATCCATAAACCTCCTCTTAGGCCTTCCTCTTCTCCTCTTCCCTGGCAGCTCTATCCTTAGCACCCTTCTCTCATTATACCCCTCATCTCTCCTCTGCACCTGTCCAAACCAACACAATCTCGCCTCTCTGACTTGGTCTCCCAACTTGAGCTGACCCTCTAATGTCCTCATTTCTAATCCTGTCCATCCTTGTCACCCTCAATGCAAATCTTGACATCTTTAACTCTGCCACCTCCAGCTGTGTCTCCTGTGCCACCGTCTCCAGCCCATATAACATAGCTGGTCTCACTACCTTCCTGTAGACCTTCTCTTTCACTCTTGCTGGTACCCGTCTGTCACAAATCACTCCTGACACTCTTCTCCACCCACTCCACCCTGCCTGCACTCTCTTCTTCACTTCTCTTCCACAATCCCCATTACTCTGTACTGTTGATCCCAAGTATTTAAACTCCTCCACCTTCGCCAACTCTACTCCTTACATCCTCACCATTCCACTGACCTCCCTCTCATTCACACACATGTATTCTGTCTTGGTGGTCCTACTGACCTTCATTCCTCTCCTCTCATATCTCCACCTCTCCAGGGTCTCCTCAACCTGCTCCCTACTCTCACTACAGATCACAATGTCATCAGCAAACATCACAGTCCACGGGGATTCCTGTCTAATCTCATCTGTCAACCTGTCCATCACCATTGCAAATAAGAAATGGCTCAGAGCCGATCCCTGATGTAATCCCACCTCCATCACTCCTACCGTAGACCTCACCACAGTCACACTTCCCTCGTACATATCCTGTACAACTCTTACGTACTTCTGAGCCACTCCCGACTTCCTCATACAACACCACAGCTCCTCTCGAGCCCCCCTGTCATATCCTTTCTCCAGGTCCACAAAGACACAATGCAGCTCCTTCTGACCTTCTCTAAACTTCTCCATCAACATCCTCAGAGCAGACGTCACATCTGTGGTGCTCTTTCTTGGCTTGAAACCATCCTGCTGCTCACTAATCATCACCTCACTTCTTAACTGAGCTTCCACTACTCTTTGCCATAACTTCATACAGCAGGTGATAAATTACCTCAACATAATATGACAAACATACCATGGAAGTATCATACTGTAGCCTGGTATACAAGTAACAAGATAGCATAGACAAGCAGCAGAGTGTAACGTACGATTCACATAAGGTTAGATTCATAATCATAATTGTAATCTACTCTCTCTCTCTCTCTCTCTCTCTCTCTCTCTCTCTCTCTCTCTCTCTCTCTCTCTCTCTCTCTCTATATATATATATATATATATATATATATATATATATATACACAGTATATATTGTAGCACTAGGGGGCGCTATCGCTCCCTTGAACCCTCAGGTACCACGCCAAACACCAGGTAAAAGTCCAACATCTTGACTTTTTATTATAATACTGTGCACAAAGCACCCTCCACTCCACAATACTCATACAATTCACAATAATCAATAAACAATACACAATCCTCCACTCCCAGACACTTAGCCACCCTTCCTCCCAGCTCAGCTCAGTGTCTGGGATTTCCCATGGTCCTTTAGTATCTCCCAACCCGGAAGTGGATCCGCCCTACAGTCCATGTGATTCCTTATCACTTCCGGGTCAGTCCTTTTCTTCATCCCGGAAGCACGTTGTTCCTTCTTTCCATGTGACCAGGACGTACTTCCGGGTTATAGGGCACGTAGTACCCCCCCCAAGCCTCCCTACAGAGGCTCCTGGTGGTCCCAATGGTATCCAACAGGGCTGTTTGTAAAAACTAACAAGGTCCATAAGGCCCTGCTGGAATTTGGGGAACCTCCATGCTGCTGGGAGGGTTCCATCTGGTTGGCTTGGAGGTGTGGGCCAGAATATATGGCCGGCCATCCCTCACAATATATATCCATCCATCCATTTTCCAACCCGCTGAATCCGAACACAGGGTCACGGTGGTCTGCTGGAGCCAATCCCAGCCAACACAGGGCACAAGGCAGGAACCAATCCCGGGCAGGGTGCCAACCCACCGCAGGACACACACAAACACACCAAGCACACACCAGGGCCAATTTAGAATCGCCAATCTACCTAACCTGCATGTCTTTGGAATGTGGGAGGAAACCCACGCAGACACGGGGAGAACATGCAAACTCCACACAGGGAGGACCCGGAATCAAACCCAGGTCCCCAGATCTCCCAACTGCGAGGCAGCAGCGCTACCCACTGCGCCACCGTGCCGCCCTCACAATATATATATATATGAAATCCTAAACCTAAAACTGCAACGATTTTAATTGACGTTTTGTGTCACGCTTTAAATCGGGCTTATTTTAAAACCTGCATATATATGTTTGGTATCATTCTTTTCAGAATTTATTGAACTTTAATGTGATGTTGTTAGATTTTCAGATTCTTATTCCGTTTTTAAATTATAAACTATCCTGCGAGAGATTTAACCACGCCCGGGGCCGGAAATAAAAGACAAAGAGTAGGACAGCTGCTGTACAGGCTTTTAAATGTTTGAGATGAAGATCACACGGCACAACGGCAGCAGCTGATCGAGCAAAGAGGAGGGGAAAAAAAAACAACTGTATGTGTTTCCCATTTTGTATCACCGGGATACAAGAGGGGGTTTCGGAGGAGCGACCGCGTCTCCTTGGGGTGCGTTCAGCCCCCCTCTTCACAACACGAGCGGCAGAGACGTGAAGTCTGCTGGTGCGTAGCGCTGTGGGGTTGGTGAGCGAAGTGAGCAGGGGGTGAACCATCTACTATGATATAAGAAACTTAAAGAAGCAAATGAGAAAATACAAAATCATATGAGATAACATGCAAGTAACATGAAAAATACAAGAGGATAAAAAAATGACATCACGTGACAAACGTAACATCCAGTCCAGTCCAGGACCTACAATAGTGAAGGCCTCCCCTTCACACAAGTAATTCTAATAAATCAAACATAAGTATGAGCAGGAGGGCAGGACGCCCAACCAAACGGGCATTCTGACCACTCGTCCTGATTGCTGAAGTGCCGGCCCACCCGCTGGCTCAGCTGGAGCAGGAGGGCTCTGAAGTGAATGTCTCTTCCTGGCAGTGACACTGACACTCGGTGACACTGGCCAGATTAGCGGTAGGAAAAGGAAAAAAAAAAGAATGGAAAGAACTGTGATTTGCTTTTTGCCACAAGTGGAAATGCCACTCGGTCACATCTTTGCCAGAGCTGACAGCTCAGTTCCTGCAGAAAATCCATCTGGGAGAACAACACACAACAGGCCGGGCACAGACGCTTCATTCACTCACTGCATACCTGGCCCTTGTCGCTTGTGTCTAGACGCCTTGTGTGCTGCTTGTTTTTTTGCTGTCACTTAAACCATCATTCAAGATAACTGCATGTTATAAAGAATCTGGGAGGAGAGCCAAAACATAAAAGATGTTTATTACCTGATTTGAATAAGTAACAGCCATGATTACAGGGCAAGAATACAACATGACAAATGCCAAGGAAAAGACCGAGAAAGAAGAGAGAGAAGGAGCCAACTGCCCTGAAAAACAAAAAAGGGGGACCAGCCTGAGTGGCAATGAGCTCAATCAGTGCCCTCCGTTCAATCACAAATCATTGACCTGCAGTTCAAGTCCGATGGTTGCCAGGCTGAGACTGCAGCAAATTGAAACTTTCTCCGCACACGGATTTTATTTACTCAAAATGGAATTGCATTTGATAAAGTGAGACTTTAAGATGGCTTTCTTAACTCATACAGTGCCGCCAGGACGCTGCTTATCAAATGAAGAGAAAAGTGACACGGGATAAGGGGGTGGGTGCCCCCTGCGTGGGGTCTGCAGGTTCTCCCTGTGTGTGTGTGTGTGTGTGTGTGTGGACTTCCTCCAGGTGCTCCAGTGTTCACCCCACAATGGGCTGGCCGTCCTGTCTGCACCTGCTAACCCTCACCCTCCCCTGGATAAGTGAGCGAAGAAAATGGATGGATGGGGGAAGAAGGAGTGGGGACTGCTGGCATTATGACGTAATGGACTGGGCATGAATCACAGTCTGGGCATTTGTCTCTGTGGACACCACATGTTCTCCCCATATACCTTCAGGGCTTCCATCACCCCCCATTCCAAAGAAATGTCGGTTGGATTGAGTGGACTCTAAACTGGCATGGTATGTGGGCATGAGTGTCACCTGCAGTGAACTGGCACCACTTGGAGAGCGGGCATCTGCTGCATTCTCAGTGCTGTTGGGATTGGCTTCAGCTCCCCTTAACCTTACATAGTTGAAGAATGAAAGAGTATTAGTCAATGTGATTGAACACTTCATTATCTGTTAGATTTGTTGTTCATATTTAATATAGTGCCTTTCACCATCTGTTTAGTAGTGTTTACTATCTATCTATCTATCTATCTATCTATCTATCTATCTATCTATCTATCTATCTATCTATCTATTATATAGTGCCTTACTCCTATCTATCTATCTATCTATCTATCTATCTATCTATCTATCTATCTATCTATCTATCTATCTATCTATCTATCTATCTATTATATAGTGCCTTACTCCTATCTATCTATCTATCTATCTATCTATCTATCTATCTATCTATCTATCTATCTATCTATCTATCTATCTATCTATCTATCTATCTATTATATAGTGCCTTACTCCTATCTATCTATCTATCTATCTATCTATCTATCTATCTATCTATCTATCTATCTATCTATCTATCTATCTATCTATCTATCTATCTATTATATAGTGCCTTACTCCTATCTATCTATCTATCTATCTATCTATCTATCTATCTATCTATCTATCTATCTATCTATCTATCTATCTATCTATTATATAGTGCCTTACTCCTATCTATCTATCTATCTATCTATCTATCTATCTATCTATCTATCTATCTATCTATCTATCTATCTATCTATCTATCTATGTTCAGTGAGAACATTCAAACTCCACAGCCGCTCATTGGCTTTGATGCCAGGGTGCTGTAGCCATGAGCCACTGTGCCACCCTTCTTTTTGTTGTTCATATTTAATATAGTGCCTTTCACCATCTGTTCAGTAGTGTTTACTATCTATCTATCTATCTATCTATCTATCTATCTATCTATCTATCTATCTATCTATCTATCTATCTATCTATCTATCTATCTATTATATAGTGCCTTACTCCTATCTATCTATCTATCTATCTATCTATCTATCTATCTATCTATCTATCTATCTATCTATCTATCTATCTATTATATAGTGCCTTACTCCTATCTATCTATCTATCTATCTATCTATCTATCTATCTATCTATCTATCTATCTATCTATCTATTATATAGTGCCTTACTCCTATCTATCTATCTATCTATCTATCTATCTATCTATCTATCTATCTATCTATCTATCTATCTATCTATCTATCTATCTATCTATCTATCTATCTATCTATCTATCTATCTATCTATCTATGTTCAGTGAGAACATTCAAACTCCACAGCCGCTCATTGGCTTTGATGCCAGGGTGCTGTAGCCATGAGCCACTGTGCCACCCTTCTTTTTGTTGTTCATATTTAATATAGTGCCTTTCACCATCTGTTCAGTAGTGTTTACTATCTATCTATCTATCTATCTATCTATCTATCTATCTATCTATCTATCTATCTATCTATCTATCTATCTATCTATCTATTATATAGTGCCTTACTCCTATCTATCTATCTATCTATCTATCTATCTATCTATCTATCTATCTATCTATCTATCTATCTATCTATCTATCTATCTATCTATCTATCTATCTATCTATTATATAGTGCCTTACTCCTATCTATCTATCTATCTATCTATCTATCTATCTATCTATCTATCTATCTATCTATCTATCTATCTATCTATCTATCTATTATATAGTGCCTTACTCCTATCTATCTATCTATCTATCTATCTATCTATCTATCTATCTATCTATCTATCTATCTATCTATCTATCTATCTATCTATCTATCTATCTATCTATCTATGTTCAGTGAGAACATTCAAACTCCACAGCCGCTCATTGGCTTTGATGCCAGGGTGCTGTAGCCATGAGCCACTGTGCCACCCTTCTTTGAATCAGTTCTATAGAAAATGAATCACTGAATATCATTGTGTCTGCCCGTTGCTTGCTACGATTGGCATCAGGTGCCCCAGGATGCTGCCCTGGATGAGCAAGATTAGAAAGAGGATGGACAGACGAGTGATGCACATGTATTGTTGGTAATGGATGCTAAACAGATTAGATAGAAAGAACTTTATTTGTCCCCAGGGTAAAATGTGGCTCTTTCCAGAAGCTCTTTTAATAAATAAATCAATATCTACACACACCAAAATGATATAAAAAGAAGAAATTTTAAAGAAATAAAACATTTCACCTGGTTGCCCCAGTCCTGGTAAGGCACTATACAGGCGTATTGCTCTTGTTATAAAGGACCCCAGCTGTGTTTCCTGACACACTTTTGTGATTCATTGGCTGAAGGTCCTCAGTGGTGTTGTGTCACACAGAGAGAGGATGTGCAGCGTTGTTCATAATGGCCCATGGGTTTTGTTTTCATTCTCTCCTCCACTTCTACCTCCAGGGGTCCAAACGAGTCCCATAACTGAGCATGTCCTTTTTAATCAGCTTGTTGATTCGGTGGTCCTCTCTTGAAGTGACGTTAAAGGCCCAGCACACCACAGTGGCCATCACAGAGTTGTATGTAGATGTGAAGGGACGTCACTTCTCACATTAGAGTCCGCTCTGCCCTTTACTTCTTTTATGGCCGTGTGTTCTGAGACCAGTCTGGCCTGTCACTGATGTGGACCCCCAAGTACTTGTAGGAGTGGATCACCTCTACTTCCACTCTTTGAGTGGCACCACAAGGGCATTCATCTAATGTGTAGGAAGGCTTGGACTGAAGAGAATAAAAGAGAAGTAAACATGGCCAGAAGTTCATCGGTGTTTCCCAGCACGCCTGCCAATTATCTTTAAAGTTTGTCATTTTTAGTGACATGTCATTTATGTTTAGTTAGCAAAGATTAGAGCTGTGAGGTTTTCTGCCAGTTATTTCTATTAGATGCTTGGGCTTTTGCCAGTCCTGAGCACTTCTCAACGCCAGCTCAATTATCTGTTCGGCTGTAAATCACAACTGATTAAGTTTGAGTAGAGAGATGAGATCTCGAGTTATTCACTTGAAACCATTGAGCCACCTCAGTCCATCCATGACTGACCAAGAGGGGCGAGAGCCCATCCTAGACAGCAACCCAACCTGGGCAGGATGCCAGTACGATCGATTTGGGGTCTACAGACACACACACCCCACACGCCGTTATACAGGACTCATTTCCGTTGTTGTTTGTCCTTTTTTCACAATTACTTGTTGCCATACAAGACTGTGGGCACTTCAGTGAGAAACTCGTCCCTGGATGGCACATCAGCCCACTGCAAGATTTTGTATTCAGGTTTTTCATACCATAAACTGTACTCTGGAGAAAATCTCCACTACATGAAAGCATTAAAAGGGTAGAAGAGTGGCATTGCGGTGACAGTGGCTCACGTCCCCAGAGATGTGGATTCAAACCCTAGTCATTCTCTGGGTTGATTTGGCTTGTTCTCCCTGTGCGTGTGTAGCTGTTCCTCCTACATCCCAACATTATGAAGTTCAAATTACGGTAATTGGTAAAACTCTAAACTGCCCCCCTGTGACGGTGTGTGCCCTCAGACTTTTCAGTTATCTCAAAGGGCGGCATTAAAACGGGTGTTATGTCCAAAATGGATCTGAGTTTGTAATAAAATGAGCAGTCTAAACAAACGTACTGAATTTCACACCACTGGACTTTGCTAAAGTTATGGTGTATTTTTGTAAAGGAGCTCCAGTCAAGTCCCCATAGCTGGTGCGAGATGGCACACAGAAGATACAACTGCACCCAGGCCAAAATTAGAAATGGGCACATTGTGTATACGAGGTGCTTGTGTGTGTGGTTTTAACAAAATATCACAACACTAACTGTGCTGCCTGTGTAACATGGGTTGAAATCTAAGTAATCAACGTAGACTTCCACATTAACATTTGCAATGCACCATTCAATGCATATGTCTCTGTCATATGGCATTTGGTATGGGAGAAGGAAAAGCAGTGTTAATGTTTGTGATGTGCCATCTGTTGGAAAGAAAAATGCAATGCATGTGTCTCTGTCATATGCCATTTGGTATGGGGTTCATAAAAGCGGTGTTAATGTTTTTGATGTGCCATTTGTTGGAATAAAAAATGCAATGAATTTGTCCCTGTTAGATAGATAGATAGATAGATAGATAGATAGTGCCTTTATCTATCTATCTATCTATCTAAGAGATAATGGAGAGCACCAAATGTAACAGACACTATGAAATAGGCAGACAGGAAAGGCGCTATAAAACAGATAGATAATGAAAGGTGCCATATATAATAGACATGAAAGGCACTGCAGCATATAAAATTAATAGAAAGACAGGATACATAAAAATAGATAATGAAAGGCCCTATGTAAAATAGATAGATAGATAAATACTACATAAAATAGACAGGAAAGGTATTACAGTATATAAAATAGACAAACATCAAAGACAATATACGAACTGATAGATAATGCAAGGCACCATTTGACAGAGAGAAAGAAGGATAGATAGATAGATAGATAGATAGATAGATAGATAGATAGATAGATAGATATTAATTTTAGTATAGTAGGCTAGATAGATAGATATTAATTTTCGTATAGTAGGCTAGATAGATAGATAGATAGATAGATAGATACTTTATTCATCTCCAAGGGGAAATTCACAATATACCATTTAGTACAGGATTTGTGAAAGTAGTATTAATGTTTGTAGCATGCCATCTGTTGGAATGACAAGTGCAATGCAATATATGTCTCTGTTATATACCATTTGGTTTGGGAATTGTGAAAGCAGTGTTAATGTTTGTGATGTGCCATCTGTTGGAATGACAAATACAATGCATGTGTCTCTGTCATATGGCATTTGGTATGGGAGTAGTAAAAGCAGTGATTATGTGTGTGATGCTCCATCTGTTGGAATGAGAAATGCAATGCAAACGTCTCTGTTATATACCATTTGGTATGGGATTTGTGAAAGCAGTGTTAATATTTGTGTTGTGCCATCTGTTGGAATGACAAATGCAATGCACTTTATTACTAAAATCGTTTGTGATGCGTCATCTGTTGGAATGACAGGGACATAATGACCGGGTGGACTCTCAGACAGACATATAGACACTTATTCCTTTATTAAGGTGGAAAGATTCTCGTTTTACTGGGATGGGGGTGATTATTTTAATTTAAAATTTTAAAATGTATTTTTCTGGTGGAGGTGGCTACTTTATTTTACCTGGGAAACTGGTTAAAATGCCCCTCCTTGGCCACCCATAGCAGTATTGCTAGACGTGATTGTTACAGAAGTACATGCCCAGGCGCCCTCGTGCCCACACCTAGCCTGAATGGCACTTCTGATCACGCGCTCTCTCTCTCTATGCCCTGCACGCACAAGGCTGCAGATCTACTGGAAAGCCAAATGTCAAATGGAAGTTAAGATGTCGGCACTAAAGATAAAGAAATTGAGTCTTAAATGATGGTGCGTGTGGCAGAACTTGTCTCAGTTTTACCAGCTTGACACTCCTGGGCAACTGAAACGCGTGCGGACTCATTAAACACAAAAGGGACTTTAACACCTTTTTTTTTTTTTTACGCACGTTTCCGTTGATGACGACAGAATACCTTAAATATATCGGCTTTACTGAAGTGGACCTTATACACTTTAACAACGTGCAATAATAATAATAATGATAAAATGATGCTATTTTTTACGTATAATCCAAGATGCAGTCACGTTCCTTCACATACACCTCTAAGCGATCTGCTCTTCATTAAAATATAATCTGAATCGGTATTTAATGCTTTGGCAGAAGTACTTTGAACTTTAAAAGTAATTTCATCTTGCAAAGAAAAGACCGGTGCTCTGAATGTTAGTGAGCTTATTTCACTCAAATATCACCGTAGCAGGTCAATGTCACTCGTGCTGATCTTAACCGAAAAACAAAACTCGCGGTCCAGCTTAACTGCGTGCAAGGGCGCCCTCTACCGTTGTAAAATGGAAAAACTAGTGAAATGGTTTTATATACACACCGGCTAACATCCCTTAGTGATAGATAGATAGATAGATAGATAGATAGATAGATAGATAGATAGATAGATAGATAGATACTTTATTAATCCCAAGGGGAAATTCACAGTATAATAATGATATGTAGATAGTGAAAGGTAATATGCAACAGACAGATAATTAGTGCACGGCACTATCCAATAAAACGGTAAGAAAAGCCCAATACTCATAGGCACTACGAAATAAAAGGATAGGAAGGAAAGGTCCTGTGTAATGCACGTGTATGGACAGATAATGAAAGGCACTATAAAATGGATATGAAAGACACTTCCTGCTGGATAAGACAGACGCTATACAATTCCGATAGGTAGGTAGGTAGATGAGAGAAAATGCACTATATAAAATATAGGTAAGAAGTGAAAGACAATATCTAACAGACAAATAATTAGTACAAAGCACTATCCAATCAAATGGTAAGAAAATATAATGCTCATAGAGAAGCAGTGAAAGTCGCTACAAAATAGAAGGGTAGACAGAAAGAACATTATGTAGTGCTGCGGGTCTGATTTATACCAAGGGATGTGGTGGAAACCAACAGTACCAGGCTTGATAGTGAAAGGCACTATAAAAGAAAGAGATGGATATGAAAAATACTATACAATACTAATAGATATAAAGGGCACATAATTCTCATTTATATGTAGAAAAGAGCAGTATATCATGCTTAGAGGAAGCTAGTGAAAGGCACTATATAACAGATAGATAGAGAAGTAGTGAAAGGCAATATTAAAAAGTTTAAAAGTGAAAGACAATATCTAACAGACAATTTGTACAAGGCACTATACAATAAATTGGAAAAAAAATCACAATATTTATAGGCAGACAGAGAAAGGCACTGTAGACGGATAGTTAGGGAAGGCACCATATAATGTAATTAATAAATGGAAATGAAAGACACTATACGATGCTGCAAAGAAGGAAGGAAGGAAGGGAAGGCACTATATATTTCTCATATATAGGGACAAAAAAGCACTACATAATGTTTAGGGAAAGCTTGTATACAATATAAAGAAAAATAGACAGTGAAAGGCAATATTCAATAAAATGTAATTGAATAGATATGAAAAACACTGTATAATAGATATGAAAGGCACTATATAATGATAGATAGGTAATGAAAGGCAGTATATGATAGATAGATAGATAATGAAAGGCACTATATACTAGATAGATAGGTAATGAAAGGCACTATATTGGGCGGCACGGTGGCGCAGTGAGTTTGCGTGTTCTCCCCGTGTCTGCGTGGGTTTCCTCCCACAGTCCAAAGACATGCAGGTTAGGTGGATTGGCGATTCTAGATTGTCCTAAGTGTGTGCTTGGTGTGTGTGTGTGTGCGCCCTGTGGTGGGCTGGTGCCCTGCCCGGGGTTTGTTTCCTGCCTTGCGCTCTGTGTTGGCTGGGATTGGCTCCAGCAGACCCCCGTGACCCTGTAGTTAGGATTTAGCGGGGTTGGATAATGGATGGATGAAGGCACTATACTGAAGATAAATAGATAAAGGCAGCATGTGAAGCTCGTTTATGTTTCTGTCACTACCACCGATTTAATCTGTGGCTCAGTCAAGTCGTTCCATATATGAATATGAAAGGCACTACATTACAGGTATATACAGCGCATGATCCGAATTTCTGCTCCGTCCCCAGCACTGATTCACTCCCCGACTGACCCTGTGGATTTGAGGGCATCTTTCAAGATGACATTGATTTTTGAGAAGTATTATTCCTCGGTTATGGGAGAGAACTGGGTGGGTTTTCGCTGCCTGTTCTCAACGTGAAGTGAACGTGAATACTTGAGATGTTATCATCAGCAGGACCCTTTGGACAGCAATGCGCACGCACACAGCACGATATATCGCCCTTTTTCCACACGCTTAATCCAAGTTAGGGTCGCAGAGTATAACGGAGCGCCAGTCATTACGAGGGTCTGACACCAGTGTCCATGAGATGTGAGAGGAGCCCCCCCAGTACCAGGTCACCACGGGGAGAAGATGCAGTTCCGCTAACCAGCGTGCCAACTTCTCTACTGAATTGTTTTACAGATTATTATTGGGCTGCGGTGGGTTGGCACCCTGCCCGGGATTGGTTCCTGCCTTGTGCCCTGTGTTGGCTGGGATTGGCTCCGGCGACCCCCGTGACCCTGTGTTCGGGTTCAGCGGGTTGGAAAATGGATGGATGGATGGAAAATTATTGGGCTGGCGACTTTACGACAAGGTTAAGTTTCGTTTTGGTTTTCGAAAGGGGACACAGGCTCGGGGGTCACACCGTGTCAGCAGCGGGATTTGAACCCACACTGAGTCTTGAAGCCCAAAAGCGATGGAGCTTTATAGATGTATATGTGTACTTCATTAAAATTACAATCAACATCTCAATGCCATGCAAAAACTTGGGGTTTGCGCTTCTTATTATACTTAATTAATTTATCTTTTTACTAAAGATGTCCGAAGTCAATTCTGGCAGCAACCAGCATCAGTTCTTGGCGTGACTCCCGTTCAGGGCTCACCCCCACACCGAGAGTCAGGCTAACAGCAGGTCACTGTGCGGTGTGACCGACATGAGGGGGTTGAATAAGAGGCCAGGGGGTCATTTAGACAGACTAAGCACCCCCCCCCCCCCCCCCCCCCAAATATAACGTTTCGAGACCCTCAACTTATACTATGACATGTCGGCTTTTTAGTACTAAATACACCCCCTAGAATTTCTAATAACCCCCTTACCATTTTCCGTCTGGAGCCGCTGCTGGGGTAGAAGATTCATTCGCCCAAATGAAATTATTAAATGGGGCATCTGAAATAAAATGATAATATGGGGGTTGGAGATCGTAGAGGGGTATCATGGCATGAAAAAGTCACCCAGATCCATCAAGTCATAACATATCCAATAGCGGTCTTGGCGATCGGGGGGGTCGATATGATATTTGAGGGGTGAAATGACGCCCCAGAGTCGAGGATAAGGCATGGTATACGGAAGGAGACCCCAACACCGGAGTTTATTCTGTAAAACTCGGCAATTTTATATTCTGTGCTAGCGTATAGCATAACATACCATCGCTCCGGTATCGGATTAAACAGGCTTGAGAATGACACGAGATAACAAAACCTTTTTAAATGTCCGTGCTTTGGGTTTAATGTCCAAGCCCACTTCTATCCCACACCTTTCTCTCGAGTTTTTTGTAACCTGTGTTCACGCCAGCATCTTTGTCGTCTACGCCATCCTGAGCGTCAGACGATTAGAAATCCTGTCAAATTCCACACGCAAACATGACAACGTTTAGTAACCCGAGAAAGACGCCAAGTTCACCAAAAGATTAAAAAAAAAAAAGAAAGGAAGAATAAAAACATGCCGTGCCTTAGATGTCGGGACACGTTCCCTGCCTCCTTTTTATAAAGAAAAAAAAAAGCTGACCTGTGGAATTCGCTAACTGAGGTTGCACGGCAAGGCGAGAAAATCTGTGGATTTGTGAGGAACACGCCGAGCAGCCAATCGGAGCGGCCGAGGGGCGGGGCGTCCTCTCAGCTGTTGTAAATAGTGAGGCTCGTGCCAAGAGCGCGCTCGAGACGGGTATAAATAACAGCGTGGGGTTTGCTGCAGACAGCAGAGCGGCTGCCGCGGGCTGTCACCTAAGCTGAGTGAGAGCGCGAGCTGCGCGTCGCCGCCTCCGCGACTACCACTACCAACACCACCACCACCGAAGACGACTGGAGAACTTGAGTGAACTTTAAGGGTCGAGGCGCAGGCACGCGGAGTAAAAGTGCCGGTGCTCCGAGCTACAGGTGCACACTGCTGGAGCGCGTAGAGAGTGGTCGCTACTGCTGTATTTGGTGGCAGCGGGTTCATTGATTCTGGAAGGAGAAGAGCCGTTCTCTTTGGTATAGGTAAGGAGAGCGCGACGGGAATGCTGCAGTTGAGCATCTCGTCTGGACGGGATCCCGTTTCATTCCCTCGAAGCTGTACGGTTAGATGAAGGCACTTGTTGTCTTTTATTGCTATTGAATAACCACGCGGAAACTAGCACGGAGGCACGGCAAGCGGCTTGCTTTTTTTGGTGTGTTCGCTTATGTGTGATGACGATCGGTGTTTGCACTCGTTAATAGATTTATGATATGACGGGAGGCTACATAATTAATATTATTTTAAAAAATCCAGACGAACGCTTGAGGAGGACTCGAAACAAACCTCGCCGATGTCTCATCTGTAGACTTTTTGTATCAGTGGCAGATAACTCCTACATGGTGTGCAGATTTAAAACGCTACCGGCTTCTTAATAACCACCTACCATATGTGGTTTTGGAAGACCACTACTGGCTTTTCTCTTGTGTGTTTTTTCTCTCTCTTTTTCTGTCTAAATAAAGCAGTTGAACTTTTATTCCATGCATTGTTCTCATTCTGGTAAATACTAAGCAGCCTTGATCGTAAACGGCTTGACCGTTTCTCTAAAATAAAGACGCAAATGGACTGGGAGCATAAAGTAAAAAAAGGTTTGTATTTTTTTTTTTACCCTTTCATTTTAACATCTTGACTCAAAAATGGATGAGGATGTGAATCACTTTACTGCTAATGCAGAGCTTGTTACAGATGGATGCCCAGATAGGAATCCAAACTTATCGTCCTGGAACCCTGGACATGATGCAAGCCAAAGGGTTATCATTGGAGCGGGTCAGTTCTTAAGGCTGGAATCGTCTGCCACTTTTCATTCCCTCATTATACAGGATGGCGGTGAGTCAACACTCATTTTTTTTCTTTAAATGTCCTGTGAATGTGTGTGTGTGTGTTTAAGGTTTTCTGTGCACTTACAGGTTAATGGGCCATGTTTCTTGCACCCAACATTTTGTTGTTACTGCATGCATAAGACAGAGCCATTTCCAAAGTTGCATTATTTGTAGCAGTGGGCAGCATGTGAAAACTGGTTATGGTTTGTAATGCTGACCCCAGAAATGGACTTTGGAGGTGAAGGGGGTCCTGGGACCCCTTATGTTGTTGTTACTGCATATAGAAGATGGAACCATTTCACAAGATTGTATCATATGTAGTGGTGGGCAGCATGGACAAACTGGTTATGGTTTGTTATACTGACCCCAGAAATGGACTTGGGAGGTGAGGGGGGCCCTGGGGCCCCTCATGATATTGATACTGCATATAGAAGATGGGGCGGCATGGTGGCGCAGTGGGTAGCGCTGCTGCCTCGCAGTTGGGAGATCTGGGGACCTGGGTTCATTTCCCGGGTCCTCCCTGCGTGGAGTTTGCATGTTCTCCCCGTGTCTGCGTCGGTTTCCTCCGGGCGCTCTGGTTTCCTCCTACAGTCCAAAGACATGCAGGTTAGGTGCATTGGCGATTCTAAATTGGCCCTAGTGTGTGCTTGGTGTGTGGGTGTGTTTGTGTGTGCCCTGCGGTGGGTTGGCACCCTGCCCGGGATTGGTTCCTGCCTTGTGCCCTGTGTTGGCTGGGATTGGCTCCAGCAGACCGTCGTGACCCTGTGTTCGGATTCAGCGGGTTGGAAAATGGATGGATGGATGGATATAGAAGATGGAACCATTTTCAAGGTTATATTAATTGGTCACAGGGAACAGTATGGGAAAACTGGTTATGGTTTGTAATACTGACCCCAGAAATGGACTTGGGAGGTGAGGGGGGGCCCTGGGGCCCCTCATGATATTGATACTGCATATAGAAGATGGGGCGGCACAGTGGCGCAGTGGGTAGCGCTGCTGCCTCGCAGTTGGGAGACCTGGGTTCGCTTCCCGGGTCCTCCCTGCGTGGAGTTTGCATGTTCTCCCTGTGTCTGCGTGGGTTTCCTCCTACAGTCCAAAGACATGCAGGTTAGGTGGATTGGCGATTCTAAATTGGCCCTAGTGTGTGCTTGGTGTGTGGGTGTGTTTGTGTGTGTCCTGCGGTGGGTTGGCACCCTGCCCGGGATTGGTTCCTGCCTTGTGCCCTGTGTTGGCTGGGATTGGCTCCAGCAGACCGTCGTGACCCTGTGTTCGGATTCAGCGGGTTGGAAAATGGATGGATGGATATAGAAGATGGAACCATTTTCAAGGTTATATTAATTGGTCACAGGGAACAGTATGGGAAAACTGGTTATGGTTTGTAATACTGACCCCAGAAATGGACTTGGGAGGTGAGGGGGGCCCTGGGGCCCCTCATGATATTGGTACTGCATATAGAAGATGGGGCCATTTCCAAGGTTATTTCATTTGTCACAGGGAACAGTATGGGAAAACTGGTTGAGTTTTGTAATACGGACCTTAGAGGTGAACTTCAGCGTGAGGGGGCCCCTCATGTTGTTCTTACTGCATATAGAAGATGGAACCGTTTCCAGAGTTGTACTATTTGTAGCAGTGGGCAGCATGGGGAAACTGGTTATGGTTTGTAATCAGAAATTAACTCCGGGTGCGGGGGGCCCCTCATGTTGTTGTTACTGCATATGTAAGATGGGGCCATTTCCAAGGTTGTATCATTTGTGGCAGGGAACAGCATTGAAAAATTGGTTGATATTTGTAATACTGACCTTAGAGGTGAACTTAGGAGTGAGGAGGCCCCCGGGGGCCATTCATGTTGTTGTTACTGCCGTGGACGCTAGGGGTCGCTGTTGCCCCGTTGAACCCACCAGACAGACGTCCCAGACACACGTGTAAAAGCACAAAGAAGATTCTTTTAATATTTCTTCAATTATAGTGCACACTCCACAAGTCTCCAGTAATAAATCAATACAATAATAATAAATACAATCCTCCAACTCCCAGCAGCTCCATCACACTCCCGCCCAACCCCGGCTCCGCCTGCTGGGGTTTCCCACAGTCCTTTTATTTTTCTTAGACCCGGAAGTATTCCTTCTCTGGGTCCAACGCCTTCTTCACGTATCCCGGAAGTACTACGGGCTTCTGTCCTCGTGACTCCGAAGTACTTCCGGGTTGACGTAACTGTAATAGTCCCCAGTTTCTTGGTGAGCTCCCCCTGGCGGCACCCAACAGGGCTGAAGTGACGGATTCCCTTCCCCATGCTGCCCTGCGGGAATCCGAGGAACCATTTCCATCCAGGGGAGCTGCCATCTACTGAGACTGGACTGAGAGGTAGCGCCATCAGACGCTGTCCATCAGTAGACCTGAGTGGATGCCAAGGAGCAGAGGACCTCACGAGTGCTACCATACTGTATATGTAAGTGCAGACCCACTCACTACTCCGTAGGCAGGCATCAAGAATCTGCACTTGATTTGTGTCACTACAGGAAGCCGGTTTAGTGGTCTGAAGAGGACAGTGACATCTACCCACCTCAGCTGGTCAAACGCCAGACGCGCTGCTGCATTTTGAATCCTGTGCAGCGGCTCGATTCTGCATTATTTGAATGTTGAATATGAAATGTAATTTCAATTTCGGGCTTTTCAATTACACCTTGACATACAAGAAGCGCAGAGAAAGCCGTAACGGACATCGGACCAGGTGAGCACCCTGAAATTGGGTTTAATATGTGTGTGTGTGTGTGCTGCTGTGCCCTCCTGTTGGGCTCCATCACGCTTACATCCTACACTCCATTATTTATGAAAGGACAGAAATTCCGAAAGGGAACAACATTACTTTGTACACGTATCTTACGCCCTGGAGACCAGTTAAACAAAATCTTTAAAAGTTGCTCAGCACTCTTGTGGTTCCATGAAGAATATTCAGAAGTGGCATTTGTAGTTTAGACAATCCTCACCTTTTCCTGCTTCACTAGCTCTAGAACTATCCTGCTGTTACTGGCCGTTACGGAATAATTGTCACTCATATAACCCCACAAATCGCTTTCTTCTTGACACACACTTTACATTCTGACAGTCCGTACTCCGCTCTCCTGTTTCCACTAATGTCGTGTCGATGCCTGCCCTCTGTCACTAGTGTAGATCCGTAAACTCGGGGATGATGGAGTACTGCTGGCGAATTACCTCAAGACTAGCGGTAAACGGCTAACAAGGACTCGGTCGGCAAATAATATTTGATATTTTTCATACATCTTGGTCAAGTCTGGGGGTCCAAGACCATGCAGGAGTCCTGCCGTGACTGACCAAGGCATGCAGGTGTTGTCTGTAGCCATTTTGCGGCCCAAACCAGTATAGATGGAGTACAGAATCAGCAGTTTTCTCAGTGTGGATTGGGAGACTCCATTAATTAATAGCAGAGGTCTAAGCATTCACCTTACTCCAATAATGGCCATGACATCACGTGTCCAGTCATTGCAAAGTCTGTGGTCTCATTAGTCTTTGGACCCTCCTATCACTCCGTGAAACATGATCAACTTCACCAATAAATAGCACCTGACAATGATTTGTATAATGGCCATGATATCGCAGTCCATCCAGGGCAAAGTCTGTGGTCTCATCAGTTATTTGGACCCTCGCACCACAATGTGGAATGAGGTCATCTTTACCAATAAAGAGTAACCAATGATGATTTGTATAACGGCCAGGATATCATGAGTCCATCCAGGGCAAAGATTATGGTCTCTTCAGTCTTTTGGACCCTCATATGACATTGTGGAATGTGTCTATCTTCACCAATATAGAGTAGATGATGATGATGATTTGTATAATGGCCATGATATCATGTGTCCTTCCAGGGCAAAGTCTGTGGTCTCATTAGTCTTTGGAAGCCTCGTACCACACTGTGAAACATCATCAACTTTAATTATAAATAGCACATACTAATGATTTGTATGATGGTCACGATATCGTGAGTCCATCCAGTGTAAAGTCTGTGGTCTCATTAGTCTTTGGACCCTCATATCACACTGTGGAACGTGGTCATCTTCACTTATGAATAGCACATGACAATGATTTGTATGTTGTTGACGATATCCTGTGTCCAGCCATTGCAAAGTTTGTGGTCTCATCAGTTATTGCGACCCTCGTACCACACTGTGGAATGTGTCCATCTTCACCAATATAGAGTAGCTGATGATGATTTGTATAAGGGCCATGATATCATGAGTCCATTCATTACAAAGATTATGGTCACTTTCTTTTAGTCTTTTGGACCCTCGTATCACACTGTGGAATGTGTCCATCTTCACCAATATAGAGTAGATGATGATGATTTGTATAATGGCCATGATATTATGTGTCCTTCCAGGGCAAAGTCTGTGGTCTCATTAGTTTTTGGACCCTCATATCACACTGTGGAACATGATCATCTTCACTTATAAATAGCACCTGACAATGATTTGTATGATGGTCACGATATCCTGTGTCAAGCCATTGCAAAGTTTGTGGTCTCCTCAGTTATTTGGACCCTCATATCACACTCTGGAATGTGTCCATCTTCACCAATATAGCGTAGCTGATGATGATTTGTATAATGGCCATGATATTGTGAGTCCATCCAGGGCAAAGTTTG
The DNA here is from genome assembly GCF_900747795.2 of Erpetoichthys calabaricus. Lineage (NCBI taxonomy): Eukaryota > Metazoa > Chordata > Cladistia > Polypteriformes > Polypteridae > Erpetoichthys > Erpetoichthys calabaricus. Next base: position 90,878,732 of record NC_041410.2, on the reverse strand, counting down.
TGGTCTCACCAGTCTTTTGGACCCTCGTACCACACTTGTGGAATGTGGTCATCTTTGCGAATGAAGAGTAGCTGATGATGATTTGAATTAGGGCCATGATATCATGAGTCCATCCAGGGCAAAGTTTATGGTCTTATTAGTCTTTGGACCATTGTATCACACTGCAGAACGTGGCCATCTTCACCACTAAATAGCTGATGATGATTTGTACAATGGCCATGATATCATGTGTCCTTCCAGAGCAAAGTCTGTGGTCTCATCTTGGACCCCCGTATCACACTATGGAACACTATGGCCATCTTCACCACAAAAGAGTAGCTGATGATGATTCGTATAATGGCCTTGATATCATGAGTCCTTCCAGGACAAAGTCTGTGGTCGTATCTTGGACCCCCGTATCACACTGTGGGACGTGGCCATCTTCACCACTGAAGATGATTTGTCGTTAAATGTTTTATAGAGTATCCGCAGGTTCCAGAGTTCTGGGTTCAAGTCTTAGGTGGACTTTACATGTTCTCTGCGTAGCTTTTTTCGGAGTACTCTTGTTTTACCCTCACATAATGACGGGGGTATGTTGGCTGGCATTGAATGAGCCTTGTAGGGTTGGTTCCTCACTGCCGGATAGGCCATAGCTCCTGCTACGCTGATCTGGATCAGCCATTTGAGCATTCACAGTGTGCGTCTGTCCGCTTGGATCCTATTATTTAACAGTATAAATGGTTAGTCTTCCCAGTGTGAGTGAGTGTGCGTGTAGGCGTACGCGTCACGGTGGACTGGCACCCTGTCTGCTGTTGATTCCTACCTGGTGCTGCCAGGATTGCATTAAACCAGTTGGAGAACGTGTCCGGGAGAGCCCTCAGGTAATCTCTACTTACTTCTCTTTCAGGACTTCTTGTCTTTGCAGATAACCCCCAAAATCCCATCACGCTACGTTCCCGACACATTCTTATTAAAGACGGTGGGGGGCTGCATATTGGTTCCCAAAATTGCCCTTACAATGCCACGGCCACCATTTCTTTATATGGCAAGTCTACAGAGGACACCTCTGTCCGTGGCTTTGGAAGGAAGTTTCTTGGTGTGGATGCCAGGGGCACACTGGAGCTTTATGGGAGAAAACCAGTATCTTGGACTTTTCTGACCCGAACTCTATATGCGAAGGGGCTGCAGTATGGACCGTATAAATTTGAGAGATACTGGGGAAGCCGAGGGATTAATGTAAGGATTATAGATGACGGGACCGCTCAAGTCCTGGCAGCGGATCGATTTGATACGCACATGACGGTCAACGAAAGCAGAAGACTGAAGAACTTTCTGAGCCGGCAGCCACCCGGGGTCATCGTGGCAATGGCAGTGGGGGATTCCGCATCCAGGAATTTGCCGAGAGACGTTCGGGAGGAAATTATGGAAGTCCTTGGAAGCAGACACACCCGACATTTGGGATACAGGTAATGACAACCCTCTTCTTATTCTTGATTATTAAAACTCTCTCCTATGTAAAGATGGCACCCTTCTTAATTATGAACAGTCCCTGTCTTATATAGCGCCTTTCCCGTCTAAATGAATGTGCCCCCTTCAGATTTATATTTTTCATTTACAGAGCCGCATGTGCTCTTGATTTAACTCTACACAGTGAATATATTGCAAGGTAGAAGGATGTAACGCTTATTATGGGATTACCTTGGACAGCTCCAGGTCACTTCAGCTCAAAATATTCACGAGAATTTGCCCGTTGTTACCAGTGACAAATATTATTGAGATTTTTTTTTTGTGCCCGGTCGTGAAATAATCAAAAATAATAAACAATAGAATTTATAAAAAAAATGGGACCATATAATCCTGCAGAGAAGAATTAAGGATGTCATGGAAATTCTCAAGCCATGTTAACTGGCAGCTCTAACATGTGCCTGAGTGGGCCTGATGCTTGGCATCCCATTCAGGATTGGTTCCTACCTCGTGCCCATGGATGAATCCAGAACTACAAATAATTTCTTGTTTGATACGGGTAAAGTGGTGCCCCCTTGGCTCTTCTTTACTCCTCCACTGTTCTAACATCAGCCTCAGTCTGTTGGCATACCTTTAAAGCAATAGGAGTGTCACCCATTTTAATTCCTGTGCCAGGCTCACACTTTTCACATGATTCTTGGCATACACAGGAACAGGTTAGGTCTTGGAAGTAGGAGTGGGCTCTGTGTTGGGCTGGCATGATGCAGGAGTGTGCCCTATACTTGGCATCCCATTCCGGGTTGGTTCTTACCTTGTGCCAATGGATGAATCCAGGTCTACCACCCAAATTTAAACACTAATTTCTTGCATGATTATTGTGCCAGGTTTGGTATGGGTAATGTGGCTCCCCTTTGGCTCTTGTTTGATTGTGCATTGTTCTAATTTCAGCCCCAGTCTGTTGGCACACCTTAAAGCAGTGGGAATGTCACCCATTTTAATTCATGTGCCAGGCTCACGCTTTTCATGCGAGTCTTGCCATGGACAGGGGTGCCCTTTTCTTATGTTTGTGTGAGTTTTTCCAATAGGAGTGGGCCTTTGGTATGGGCAAAGTGTTGCCCCATTGGCTCTTGCCAGGTTTGGTATGGGGAAAGTAGTGCCCCTTTGGCTCTTGCCAGGTTTGGTATGGGGAAAGTGGTGCCCCTTTGGCTCTTGCCAGGTTTGGTATGGGGAAAGTGGTGCCCCTTTGGCTCTTGTTTGATCGTGCATTGTTCAAACTTCAGACCCAGTCTGTAGGCATACCTTAAAGCAACAGAAATGTTTAAATCATGTGCCAGGCAGATCAGGCGTTTCACGTGATTCTTGACGTAGACTGGTGTCCTGTTCCTGTGTCTGTGGTGGGCATTGTGATAGGTTGGCACTCAATGGAGGGTTGGTTCCTGATGCTGTTGGGACAGACTCTGACTCAATATGACCCTAAACTGAATTAAGTGGCCACATGCCAGGCTCACGCTTTTCACGTGATTCTTGCCGTAGCCCGGTGCCTTGTTCCTGTGTCCGTGGTGGGTTTTGCCAGTAGGATTGGGCCCTGTGATGGGTTGGCACTGTGTAAAGGTCTGCCTTGCACCTAATGCTGATGGGATAGACTCATAATGGCCCCAAAATGGATTTTTTACAATTTGAGAATGTTGTCTGAAAAACCACCACATGGACTGGCATGGGTTAAGTAGTGCCCCTTTTGGCTTTTTTAAATTCTTCATTGTTTTAACTAGAAATCCCTTAAAAGAATAAAAATGTCACAAATTTTAATTCACGTGCCCGGGTGACGTGTTCCACATGATTCCGGCCATAGCCTGGTGCCCCGTTCCTGTGTCTGTGGTGGGTTTTTCCAGTAGAAATGAACCCAGCGATGGTTGGCACTCAATGTGGAAGGGTTGCTTCCTACTTTGCAGCTGTTGCTGCCCCAAAATAACCCTGACTTGAATTAAACGGCTCACCATGTGGACTGGTATGGGTTAAGAAGTCGCATCCCCCCCCCCCATATTTAATCATTCATTGTTTAAATTTGAAGTAAAAGACACATTTGCACATTTTGATTCAGGTGTCATTTTCACACATTTCTGACGTTGAGATTTCCTGATAAAATCTCATTTCCGTTACTGCTGGCTGTGTGGTCTTTTTTTAAACCTGAATGAGAGCCACGCAACAATAGCATTGGGCAACACTTGTACGGAAAATGTCTTGCATGGGAGGAATGAGATAAAAATAAAAAAATTACATTGTAATGAGACGATTTAGCCATCTGACAGAGCCCGGGGGTCACCGGGATCAGTGCGGCCCGATTCTGCACCCGTGTCCACCACTGGCTGTCCTTTGGGCTCTTTCACCTTCCCTGTTTAATGATGTCCTGGTCCTCTGTCTGTCTGCATTTGGTTTTTCCAGTACGAGGCAGGAGACAACCCTGCACAGAGTGCCAGCGCATCACAGGGCTTGCTATCAGAGGGGGTCTCCCATGACCCTAAACTGGATCTGAGAAAGTTATCTGAAAGTCCACCACCACATGGACTGGTATGGGCAACCTGGTGTCCCTTTTGGCTCTTGTTTAGTTATGCGTTGTTCAGTCATGGCTTGTTGGCAGAAATTAAAGCAATAACATTTTCATTTATGTACTAAGTTCACACTTTTATCTTTAACTGCGATTCCTGCAATTCACTGATAACAATCTTGTTTTTCTATAATTTCCATGTTGGTTGTTCTCTGGGTTTAAATGTATTTTCTTTAAAAACCCATAGTTGTTTATATCTGTAAGTGAGGCTGGAGACTGACCAATGTGAGTGGGCCCTGTGCTGCCCTGCAGTGCATTTCTTATTATGAATGCTTATGATGCACTGTCTGTTGGAATGACAAATGCCATGCATGTGTCTCTCTTATATGCCGTTTGGTATGGGGCTTCATTAAAGCCATGTTAATGTTTGTGATACGCCATCTGCTGGAATAACAAATGCAGTGCAATTTATTATTACAAATGTTTGGGATGCATCATGTTTTGTAATGACAAATACAATGCAAACATGTTTGTTATATGCCATTTGGTATGGAGATTTGTAAAGGCTGCATTAATGTTTGTGATGCACCATCTGTTGGAATGACAAACGCAATGCATTTCATGACTGCATATGTTTGGAATGCATCATCTGTTGGAATGACAAATGCAATGCAAATGTCTGTTATATGCTATTTGATATGGAGATTTGTAAAGGCTGCGTTAATGTTTGGGATGCATCATCTGTTCGAATGACAAACACAATGCATTTCATTACTGCATATGTTTGGGATGCATCATCTGGTGGAATGACAAATGCAATGCAAATGTCTGTTATGTGCCATTTGGTATGGAGATTTGTTAAAGCCATGTTAAAGTTTGGGATGCACCATCTGTTGGAATGACAAATGTAATGCAAATGTGTCTTTTATATGTCATTTGGTATGGAGATTTGTAAAGGCTATGTTAATGTTTGGGGTACACCATCTGTTGGAATGAGAAATGCAACGCATTTCGTTATTGCATATGGTTGGGATGACAAATGCAATGCAAATGTCTGCTATATACCATTTAGTATGGAGATTTGTAAAAGCTGTATTAATGTTTGGGTTGTACCATCTGTTGGAATTAGAAATGCAATATATTTTATTTCAAAATGTTTGGGATACACCATCTGCTGGAATGACAATTAGAATAATGCAAATGTTTCTGTTATATGCCATTTGGTATGTGGATTTGTTAAAGTCTTGTTAATGTTTGGGATGTGCCATCTGTTGGAATGACAACCACAATGTATTTTCTTGCATTTGTTTGGGATGTGACATCTGCTGGAATGACAATTGCAATTCATATGTCTATGTTATATGCCATTTGATATGGGGATTCGTAAAAGCAGTGTTAATCATTGGGATGCACCATCTGTTGGAATGATAAATGTAATGCATTTCTTTATTTCAAATGTTTGTGTAGCACCATCTGTTGGAATGACAGAGACGTGGCACCAAGGTGAAAACACACAGATGCACAGACACAAAGACACTTCTTCTTTTATGATTATATTATTATTCCTTTGTTATTATTATCGTTCACCTTTTCTGCAGTATTCCTCTAAATGCCTTTAGCTTCCCTAATCCCTTTCTTAATGGATACCCTCGTGACTGAATGGTTTTCTTTCCGAAGCGCCATGTTTAATTGCCTCTGTAAAACGGCCTCGCCATAGACTGAAGCCCTGTTCCTGCCTCTTTGTGGCCGAGTCCTGTGATGCCCTGGCACTCTGTGCAGTGTTGGGTTCCAGCCCATCACAGCCTCCAACCCCCCCCCCCCCCCCCAGCAGATGACCCTGATCTGGGTTAAGAGGATTTGACTCTTACTAGACTGGCACCTGGACTGGTGTGGATGAAGTGGTGCCTCTTTAGTTCTTGTTTAGTCATGCGTTGTTCCAACTCCGGCTGTGCTTTATTGGCATCCCTTAAAGCAATGGAAATGTTGGACGCATGCGCCCCCCCCCCCCCCCCCCAAATGTTTCCTCCAGATAGGATTTTAAAGCACATGCAGGGACAAATGTGGAAAGAAAACTTAAGGTCTTGTGCGTCTGAACGATCCTCTCGCTGCGAGTCGGCTATCCCGTCACTTAGTGGTTCTTGAAGGTGTCCTGAGTGTCGCTACTTGTTTCTTAGGCAGCCGTGGGCCTTGGTAGGGACTGTTGGAGGGGCAGCGGCCAGCGAGAGCAGGCGACTGTATCATTCAAGTGGATCTACGGGAAGAGCGACAGCAAGACGGCACTTCCAGACGTACGATGGGACGTCCTTCACTGTCACGGCCTACAGTGAATGGGTAAAAGGTTTAGTGTCACTGCTCCATTTCACCAATCCGCCGCCTTTGCCAAAGCCCGCTTCAGGTCTTCATACAATGCCGCCGAGGACTTTTTCCTGTTGGCTTGCTTTTTAAACGCCTCGTTTTTCCTCCTCCTACATCCTGTTTATTGTTCATTCTCAGTTCAGTTGTGATTGATTACTAATTCAAACCGTGGAATGAATGAAGAAAGTTAATGTTACTGGGCATCTTGTGGCTGTAGATACGAGCAAATGAATGACGTTAGTTTGTTGAAAGTCATCTCCTGTGCAGGCGTGTCGGATTCGGAGTTCCAAATGGAGCAGAGTCCTCCTATAGGAAGCCTACGGCGCGCCTCTGCATTCGTAAAAACTTGGCTACTCCGCGGGGTGGCGCAGGTGCCTCGCACCCCGGGCCCTCCCAGTATGGAGTTTCCATATTCTGATCTGCTTGGGTTTCCTCCCACAGTCCAAAGACGTGCAGGTTGGGTGGGTTGCAGATGTTGGTTTTGTCCCAAACTCTGCGATGGACTTGGCACCCTGGGCTTTGCTGGGTTTAGACTCCTGCTGCCCCGCAGCCCTGCTCAAGGTTAAGTGGGTTTAGAAAATGGATGGACGGATCAATCTCATAGTCCAGAGGGTCCTAAAAACCCACCCAAATAGGGGGTTGAGAAAATCCTGAGGGTGTCTGTCTAGCAAGGAAGGCCCCTCTTAGCGTCACTCTAGGCAGTTGCAGAATGGCACAGGTGGTGGCATGTCTGACTTCAAGTCGGCGGCATCGGGTTCCGAGTCCCACCCGTGTCCAAGACCCCCGATTTATAATGCTGGCTGGGTGGTCAATCCTTACAATTTGGTGGTCTGCACTGGTCATCTAAAAGAGCACGGGTGTCATGGTGGCACACAGCTGAGTCACTGACCCAGACTTGCTTTGTTTTAAATTCTACCCCTCCGTCCTCACAAGTTCTTTGGGTTCTTCACTTTTTTGCCCCCAAATCCCTGTGTTTGTGTCATTGTGCCTGTGAGGTGGGCCTTGTGATAGACTGGTGCCCAGTTCTTCTGCCTGTGTGGCTGGTATTGTAGATGTAGTAAGTGTGCCCTACATGGTGCTCCATTGGTTCCCACCTTGTGCCCATGGATGAATCGAGCACTACCATCCGAGTTTTACCACTAATTTCCTACCTGTCCTACTGTGCCAAGTTTGATACGGGTAATACGGTGCCTGCCCCTTGGCTCTTGTTTAATCGTTCATTGTTCTAACTTCAGCCACAGTCTGTGGGTACACCTTAAAGTAACAGAAATGTCGCAGCTTTTCATTCACATACCAGGCTCCTGCTTTTCATGTGATTCTTACCATGGCCTGGTGCCCGGTTCCTGTGTGGGTTTTCCCAGTCAGACTTAGTGCCCAGTGATGTGCTGGCATTATTCATGAGTGTACTCAGTGCTTAGCATTTAATTCAGGGTTGTTTCCCACTTTGTGCCCCTGGACGAATCAATGGCAAACAATTTGAAATTTGGCCTTATAATCTTGCATGGTTATCGTGCCAAGTTTGATACGGGTAAAGTGGTGCCCGTTTTGGCTCTTATTTAATCCTGCATTGTTCTAAGTTCAGCCACAGTCTGTTGGCATACTTTAAAACAACAGAAATGTCACACATTTTAGTTCATGTGCCAGGCATCCGCTTTTCACAGGATTCTTGACATACACAGGAGCAGGGTGGGCTTTCCCAGTAGGAGTGGGCTCTGTGATGGGTTGGCACTCTGTAGAGAGTCTGTTCTTGCTTTGCACCTGATGCTGATGGGATTGTCTACATCTAATTTGGGGAGACTTTGAGCCAATGTGACGATGTTGTCTGGAAGACCACCATGTGGACTGGTATGGGTGAAGCGATGCCCCTTTGGCTCTTGTTTAATCATGAGTTGTTCTAACTTCTGTCAGTCTGCTGGCAGACCTTAAAGCAATAGAAATGCCATGTGCCCGGCTCACACTTTTCGTGTGATTTCTTGCTGTTGCCTGGTGACCCGTTCCTGTGTCCATGGTGGGTTTTTCCCCAGTTGGAGTGGGCCCTGTGACGGGCTGACACACTTTAAGAGATTGGTTCCTGCCTTGCGCCTGATGCTGATTGGATAGACTCTGATCCAAAATGACACTGAATTGAATTGAGGATATAAAATGAAACGCGTGACCAGGAACACGACGGGACGTAGCAGCTTACTGTACCCATTAGAGCTTTATATTCAATGTTTACACTTTACTGTTAAACTGATGATGCATAAATGAAAATAAAATTACCGTACGTTCATAACTTTTATGGACAGAATTTCTAGGCGCAGCCAGGGCGTTGTGGGGGTCCGGTTTGGTGGGCTCAGGATTGGGTCACTACTTTTTGCAGATGATGTTGTCCTGTTTGCTTCATCAGGCCGTGACCTCCAGCTCTCTCTGGATCGGTTCGCAGCCGAGTGTGAAGCGGCTAGGATGAGAATCAGCACCTCCAAATCCGAGACCATGGTCCTCAGCCGGAAAAGGGTGGAGTGCCTTCTCAGGGTTGGTAGCGAGATCCTGCCCCAAGTGGAGGAGTTCAAGTATCTCGGGGTCTTTTTCACGAGTGAGGGAAGAATGGAGCGTGAGATCGACAGGCGGATCGGTGCGGCGTCCGCAGTGATGTGGGCTCTGCATCGGTCTGTCGTGGTGAAAAAGGAGCTGAGCCGCAAGGAAAAGCTCTCAATTTACCAGTCGATCTATGTTCCTACCCTCACCTATGGTCATGAACTATGGGTAGTGACCGAAAGAACGAGATCGCGAATACAAGCGGCTGAAATGAGTTTCCTCCGCAGGGTGTCTGGGCTCTCCCTTAAAGATAGGGTGAGAAGCTCAGTCATCCGGGAGGAGCTCAGAGTAGAGCCGCTGCTCCTCCGCATCGAGAGGAGTCAGATGAGGTGGCTCGGGCATCTGATCAGGATGCCTCCTGGACGCCTCCCTGGTGAGGTGTTCCGGGCACGTCTAACCGGGAGGAGGCCCCAGGGAAGACCCAGGACACGCTGGAGGGACTATGTCTCCCGGCTGGCCTGGGAACGCCTTGGGATTCTCCCGGAAGAGCTAGAAAAAGTGGCTCAAGCTGCTGGCCCCCGCGACCCGACCTCGGATAAGCGGGAGACAATGGATGGATGGATGGAAATTACCATACGAGTATGTACTTGTGTATAAGTCGGGTCTTGAAACCTGAAAAATGGATCACAAAATCAGAGCCCAACTTATACGCCCGTTCAAAAATGCAACACTTTTTAAGAAATTTTTTTTACATCTTCTCGCCTCCTCCAATCTCACATCAGTTTCTCAGACACATTGAATTTTGTTGCAGCAGCACACTAAACGATTTCTTTCACCACTTTAACGACGTTTAATTTAAAACCAGATTCGTATTTTCTTCTGATCGAACGCTCCATCGTAGATAAGGGATGCTCTTACGATAATGGTGTATGAGGATGTGAGATACAAAAAACACAAAACAGTGCAAACGTCACTTCAGAATAGTTTGGGTATCACCGTGTGGTCACATAGGCACAACACATAGAAATAAAAAGGCCATGTGCTCCGTGGCTCCTCTCTTAGGTGGGCGCTAACATATCGTAATCTTTTGGACCAATAGCTGCGTTTTCCACATAACACTTATACGACTGACATTATAAAATACCACAAATTATATGTTAAAATCAGACCCCGACTTATATGTGGGAGAACTTAAACACCAGTATATATGGAAGTATGTGAATTTTCCCTTGGGATTAATAAAGTATCTATCTATCTATTCCTGCCAACTACACCTATCTATCTATCTGTCTATCTAATCCTGTCAGCTATGCTAATCTATCTAATAAGTTATTGAAAGAATGTGCGTTATATTGAATACAGTGCAAGAGACGGGTTGGAATACTTGATGAATGCACCATGTGTAAGAAATGTAGGGGTTAGCTTGAAGAAACGGCATTTTTTTGGCCATACCTGGGGTGTTGTATTTTTTATTAATGGGTCAGGCTAAAAATGTCTGTCACCCTGTGTGTGTGTGTGATGTATATTGTGGTCTCCTGAGTGAAGAAGGTCAACGACACCAGAACATTTTGAGGTACCAACCCGGCCTTCTGGGTGGCACAGTGGTAACGCTGCTGTCTCTCAGTAAGGAGACCTGGGTTTGCTTCCTTGCGTGGAGTTTGCGTGTTCTCCTCGTGTCTGCGTGGGTTTCCCCCCACAGTCCAAAGACATGCAGGTTAGGTGAATTGGTGATTCTAAATTGTCCCTAGTGTGTGCTTGGTGTGTGTGTGTGTGTGTGCCCTGTGGTGGGCTGCACCTTGCCTGGGATTTGTTCCTGCCTTGCGCCATGGGATTGGCTCCAGCAGACCCCCGTGACCCTGTGTTAGGATATAGCGGGTTGGACACTGACTGACTGACTTTTATATTTCCATGATACAGAAAATTCGGATGGATGTTTAAATAAACTACTACTTCAGCAGAGCCACTTTTCTCAAGTTTCCTATCTGTTTGCTTTTAATCTTTATAAATATGTATACAGACCTGTAATTATAACCACAGTTTACTTGAAAATTCGCAAAAGTATTCCATTAAAGCACCACTTCCAGTTGCCGGAAGTGACCAAAAAGTTGATAGGATTCCTTATTTTTGATATAAAGCAGGGATACGAAATCTCACTGACCGAGTGGGCAAAGCGTTTTCGATTTGTCATGTTTATATACACACACAGAGATTCAATTTCAGAAATGGTATTTTCGAACACCAAAAGGTCAAAAAAAACGATAAACTTGTCAGAATTTTGAGGTTGAATTTTTTTTTTACCAGTTAAAAAAATGTCCTTTTGGGGTGAAGTGATCTTTTACAATTTATAAAAAAAAAAAAAAAAAAAGTTTCTGCACGGTGGCGCAGTGGGTAGCGCTGCTGCCGCCTCGCAGGAAGGAGACCCGGGTTCGCTTCCCAGGTCCTCCCTGCATGGAGTTTGCTTGTTCTCCCCGTGTCTGCGTGGGTTTCCTCCCTCAGTCCAAAGACATGCAGGTTTGGTGCATTGGCGATCCTAAAAAATTATCCCTAGTGTGTGCCCTGCGGTGAGCTGGCATCCTGCCCGGAGTTTGTTTCCTGCCTTGCGCCCTGTGTTGGCTGGGATTGGCTCCAGCAGACCCCTGTCACCCTGTAGTTAGGATATAGCGGGTTGAATGATGGATGGATGGATAATAAGTTTTAGTCAGAACACTCAGCAAAATAATTTCTACACGATAACTGCGAAGAAAAAAATGATTTTGGGGGAAAAAATACCAAATTTTGAGAAGGAATGGAATGGAAAACCAAATTTAAGTTAAACAGCCCCACACAGGCTCTGTTCTTTTGGCCACATGATGGCTTGGCAGGTAGTCGAGATGGGCGTTGGATTGGCATGACGGCGAAGTGTCTGCTGCTGTTCTAGTCAGTCTAAATTAAGATGGCAGGTCTATAATGTTGCTGGCTTTTGTGCCCAGGTTGTGCCCTGATCAGCACGCACAGACATTGAATGAATAAACAGGATGAGCGTTGTGCCTTTTTATTTTATTTTGTCCGACATTGGTTACTCAGCCTCTGATGGACTGCTGTCCCGTCCGTGGATTATTCCTGCCTTGCTCTCAGTGCTTAGATTATCTGGATTTTCCATAACTCTGCTCAGGATAAGAACGGGTTTGGAAAACTCAATGGATGGCTTGGCTGTTCGCACTCGCTTGCTTTCATTGACCCTTTAAGAAATGAATATGCCCCCCCCCCCCCAAAGTAAAAAGCCGACAGGAGGCCTACTATCTCACACAAGCTAATGCCCTTTTCCTTGTTGTGGTTTCCTTCAGGCTGTCCACACATTGGATTCAAAGTGGAAGCCGTGAAGGGCATTGTCCTGGATTTGGAGGATGACACCTCAAGCTGGTCCCCCAATGACAGAATTGTCATCGCCAGCACCGATTATTCCATGTACCAGGCGGAAGAGTTTGGCCTCCTACCCTGTCCCGAGTGCAAAAGCAATCAAGTCAAGATTGACGGTACGTTGATGAGAATTCTTTACGTTTTTTTGTAATTATTATAACCCCACGTGCTTGGGGGGTCATAGAGTACAGCATCTGGTACTTGCAGATTTTTCGAGGGAAAGAAATGAAACCAAATGCCAGTGTGGTGAAGTCTGTTTTCAGAATTGGTGAGGAATGCGGGGAGTCGTCCCGTCAGATTGATACGGGGCTGTCGAAAATCGTTAAGATCATTGAAGGAGAAATTCTCTCATTTCTTATGACAGGCTGCATTGATAAACCGTCAAGGCTGCAATTTATTCCGCTATAATGACACAAACACTGCAGTCTGACAGTTGTTGCCATTGGAAATGTTATGTGCTGCAAAGGACTGAAACGCTGAGAAAGCTGAGGGTGGGATCTTGTTCTGCACTGGTCCCGTTAAAATGGGCTAACCTCGAGATTATTATGAGGCGCTGCTGGGCACTCAATACGTTTACACAGAATGGCGAGCCCCTGCTTTGAATGCCAGCCTGGAGCGGGCCCTTTGGCTTTGTACACTACCGGTCACAACACCCGGAGCACCTCCGTGTCTCTTCAAATGGAATGCAATGAATGTCCTAAAATGGTGACCAGGTAAGCAGGTAGCCGCCAGAGGTTTAAATCTACAGTTTAGGGTTAGCAAAGACTAAAAATAAAAAGGAAATGTCACAACATTACAAACGGGCCTTCTTCAGGGAACAACTAATTGGTGACAAACCTCCAGATGTTCGGCAGCAATTCAAGGAAATGAAGCCAAACAATTTGCACGGGTGTCCCAACCTCTGTTGATTCCTTAAAAACTTTCTCTCGTCTGTGAAGAGGAGACCTTCCTCCAGTCTGCGGTGGGCCACAGCCACTATTTCAAGACCCTGCTGTGTCCTTTAAGGAATGGCTCTCTTCCTGCCACTCGCCCTGTCAGACCTGCAGGACAAAGTCTCCTCTCCACGGTGCACACTGACACTTTGCTGTTGTCAACCTGCACTGTTGTGCTGTGAGGCGCCTGTGATCACGCCCACTCAAAAACTCATCTTCTGATTGGCTGGCGACTTTGGCTCCTCCTATCAGAGTCTCTTTCAGTTTCCAGTTGCCTTTGGATTGTGTAGGACTCCACTGGACTCACCGACACTTTGATTTTTATTGCAGTTTCTCTAAATGAAAGGCCTACACTTCTAAGGGTAGTAACGCTCTGTCTCATGTCACTTGTTAATTGCCATTTTCTTGCCGTTGTCACTGGAATGTTGTCCAAGTAGGACTTCTGAGGATGTAGTGACACTCATGGATCCAAGACACGAAAGAGAGGTTTTTTAAGGAATCCACAGAAGTCGGGACACCTGTGCAAATTGTTTGGCTTCATTTCCTTGAATTGCTGCACAACATCTGGAGGGTTGTCACCTAGTAGTTGTTCCCTGCCAAAGGCCCGTTTGTAATATTCTGAAATTTCCTTTTTTACCCCTAAACTTTCAATTATGAAACCTCTGGCAGTTGACTGCTTACCTTTTCACCGTTTTAGGTCATTTGATGCATTTCAGCTGATTACATCTGAAGAAAAACTGGAAACCCTGAGGTGTTATAAAACTTCTCACAGCTATTGTCCCACGTTTCAGGGCCGCATTTATTCAATTCGTGATTCTCCTTGACCACCTCATGAGAATGTGTGCATGAATGAGGCCCGTGATGGACTGCTTGTCCCATCCAAGGTTTGTTCCTCTCTTGCGTTTTATTGCCAGCCAGGACAGACCCCAACTCGTCAACTTTGTGGTCAGTATGTGACACCACCCTGCCTTGTATATGACCAATGTTATGGTGTCACCCTAAGTCGACTTCCTCTGTTTTCACTTGATGCCCAATGACTGCCAAGAATTCAAATTTTAAACATCGAGCTGCAAGCGAGGGTTTCAGAATACTTGATGAATGCACCGTGTGTAAGAAACGTAGGGGTTAGCTTGAAGAAACACAGCTTGTTTGGCCTTACCCGGGGTGTTGTGTTTTTTATTAATAGGTCAGGCCAAAAACGTCTGTCTGTGTGTGTGATGTGAAATGTATTTTGTGGTCGCCTGAGTGAAGGTCAACGACACCAGAAAATTTTGAGGTACCAACCCGGCCTGCTGGGTGGCATGGTGGCACAGTGGTAGCACTGCTGCCTCACAGTAAGGAGACCTGGGTTCACTTCCCGCATGGAGTTTGCATGTTCTTCCCGTGTCTGCGTGGGTTTCCTCCCACAGTCCAAAGACATGCAGGTTAGGTGCATTGGTGATCCTAAATTGTCCCTTGTGTGTGCTTGGTGTGTGTGTGCCCGCCCTGTGGTGGGTTGTGCCCTGCCCAGGGTTTGTTTCCTGCCTTGCACCCTGTGCTGACTGGGATTGGCCCCAGCAGACCCCAGTGACCCTGTGGTTAGGATATAACAGGTTGGACAATGACTGACTGACCTGGCCCTCCCCGTTTTACTAATAAGGTTGAAAACAAGATGGTGTGAGAAAAGGACAGCAAAAGTGAGTGCCCAGGCAGCCAAGTGGCGTCTACACGTTTGGGTCTTCTGACTTTGGAGCTCCTCTCGTGGGATGTTGTCTCCGTGATCCATGGCGCCTGAATCTGGGCAATTGTCCTCCTGGAATGTAAAAGGACTTAAACACATCCAGAAATGTCTCACTCATACATGCAGCAAACGGAAACTGTTTCCCCTCAGTTTTTTACCACAGTTTTGGCTCTTTGAAAGCTGTAGCCGTCCATGGTGAAGCACAACAAAGGGTCTGTGACGGACCGACTTGTGATGTGAGGCTCACGTGTTGAGTACTTGCAGGATGAAGAAGAACGAAAGTTCATTTGAGACTTACTTACTTACTAATACGTTTTCCACAGTGTCCAACTCCCCCTGTATATGTCTACACACACACACACACACACGTTAAAATAGATATAATGACATGCGACTCCTGTGCTAACGTGGAAGACCAAATCCATAAATAGAACGCCCTTATTTATTTATTTTCCTTTCCTCCGGCCTCTAATTGTTATGTGGGCTCCTCTCTGCAGTGAAGTTTCAGTTGCCCACACAGTACTAGCAGAATGCAATTAAAAGAAAAGGAAGAAAAAAGAAGATTCTACATTCTTCCCTAAAATTCCCAAGTGTTTTCATCTCCGAGTCGGTTCTGTTCGGTCTCCTTTACCTTCCACTGATTGAGATATGCAAATCTTGCTGTCCGCCTGTAAATGGAGCACATGGGCATAAAATCACAATTGCTAACAAAAGTTTATGCAAAAATCTTTCCATTTTCCAAGGTTTCTCTCTCTCTTTATTTTTCTTCTTTTTTCCATGTGACATCTTTTATATGACAAGATAAATGTGTTTTGACAGGCAAACCTCATTACCTTCACATGGGAGAAATTGTAGATGGAATTGATATGAGGGCAGAAGTTGGGCTGCTAACTAGAAATATAATCATCAAAAGTGAAATGGAAGAATCTTGTTACGGTCAAAATTCTTGTGACATTTTTAACTATGATACATTTGGAGGACAAATTAAGGTAATTCTGGCGGAATTCATGAGGCATCAGAAAAAGAAAATGGAATTAGATAGCTGCTTTCAAGCTGCTTTTGGGCGGATGGTTGCTCTTCACTTAGAACAGGGGGTCCCCAACTCCGCTCCTGGAGGGCTGCAGTGGCTGCAGGTTTTCATTCTAACCCTTTTCTTAATGAGTGACCTGTTTTTGCTGCTAATTAAGTCCTTTTCCATTCCTTTTAATTGACTTGTTTTTTCATTTCTTCATCGTTCCTCTGAATTGCTTCATATTTCTTTCCTTAAATGGCACTCAAACAGAAATGAAATGTGAAGTGAGGGAGCCAACAGAAGACCAACTCAGTCAGGGCTGCAAACTCCAACCAAGTCGCTTAATTAGGCACCGAGTCTTGTCGTTAATTAAACTCGCTCTTTAATTCCATGGTTTGTTGCTGTTCTCGTTGTGCCATGGCAGACATTTCTGTAATTGTTGATTTTTCTCGTTAAATAAAATGTTTTGGGGACCTGAGTAGATCAGCATTCCTGAGACCGGGTCTTGTTCAAAAAGAGGACGCCATCTCCTTCTTGTTGTTTTCAGACTGGCCTACCCCTAATTACACACAGTTAAGGTTCGTGGGGGGTAAGGCTAGGTACATCAGGGTCCCTAATCTTAAAAATTTAGACTAGGTGCCAAATTTTAAAAACAAGTGGTGTCCACTTTTTGAACAAGACCCCCTGAGAGATTCAGATATTGTATGACTGGCACAGTTTTCAGGTCCTGTTTTGGCTCATTTTGGAATCTCATTATTGATCGGATGCTAATTAAGGAAAAAGAAACGATTACGGGGTCTGTGTCTTCAAGAGCGAATCCATTAAAATGAATTCAAAAGAAGTTAATTAGCAGCAAAAAAAACAGGTCACTCATTAAGAAAAGGGTTAGAATGAAACCCTGCAGCCACTGGGGGCCCCCCCAGGACCGGATTTGGGGACCCCTGATTTAGAAGGAAGGCTGTAAGTGTGAGTGATGCCCTGGGTTAGCTGCTTTTATCGTTTTAAAGCCTTGCATGCAAACGTGAGTATTTAGGAGATGGTGGTGGATCTTGGGTTGGGGTGAGATGAGTAGACCCCGTGTCTGCCATGGACGTGAGGAGCTGGCTTGCTGGAATGTTTTTTTTGGAAGCATGATCTGAGTGGTCCAGGCGCATGTATGCACTACTAAGTAGCCTCTAAGAGCTCCACCGACTGCTTTTGCTGTGGGTTTGAAACTAACAGAAAGCTTTCTCTTGTTTGTCTCAGTAGATCCAAAAGAACTTTAAGTCTTTCCACATGTCCGGCGTGGAGCTCACTGCATTAGGACAGCAGATACTGGGGAGTTATCCAGTGCATTTCCATCTCGCTGGTGATGTCGATGAAGAAGGAGGCTACAACCCCCCAACCTACCTGGATAACGTGGCCATTCATCACTGCTACTCCCGCTGTGTGGTCGTGCACGGGACCGATGGACTTCTGGTAGACGATCATTTATGTTGCATTGAATGAGACTTTTGTTTTTTGTTACTTTACAGCCCACATAACGTATTTCAATATTTAGTCACTTATGCGTTTTGTTAACTTTCTGTATGGTTACTTTATGATAATGTGATGCTTCAGTGACTAATCCATCTGGAAGAAGGGGACCAATGTCACGCAGAATAATTCGCACACCTGCGACACCCTTTTCAGGATTTTTAAGTTTTTTTGAGTCAATTTTAAAAGAGACTAATAATTGCATTGTAGTCTGTCTGAAATACAACTTATTTTTGTATAGTAGCCCAAAATCACACAAGGAGTGCTGCAATGGGCTTTAACAGGCCCTGCATTTTGCCAGCCCACCCAGCCTTGACTTTCTAAGAACTCAACCACCCCCGACCATAAAAAAAAATATGGAAGAAACCTGGGGAAAGGCAGTTCAAAGAGAGACCCCTGTCCAGGTAGGTTAGGCATGCAGTGGGTGTTCAAAAACAAAAAAAAAAAGGGTCAATACAACATGATACATAGAACAGAACACAAGTAATCCTCAATACAATAGAATAGTGCAATAGAAATATGACAAGTGCAGAGCAGAATTCAACAGTAGATGACATCCATAATACGATCTGGATTTGTTCAGAGTCTTGGAGACCACAGCCATCAAGCTGCCTCCCCCTATTTGCCCATCCAAGGCTGGGCAGCCAATCCGATGACGGGACCCCTCTACCTTACGATTCCTGCGATCCTCCATCAGCGATGACTTTACCTTAGACAGGCAGAACCACTTGGCAGGTGGGCAGTGGCACCAAGTGCCACAGTTGAGTACCGAGAAGAGAAACAAAATAGGTGAGGAGGGTTAGTAACAAATTATAACATGTTACTTATGTTTTAGTGCTAATGACTAACAACAGAGATGCAGTCTGTACAGTTAATCAGCAGCTCTAGTCAGGGTGTGCTAAACTGAAATTGTGAGTCTTCAGCCTGAGACTGAAGGGGTATCTCTTATAGTAGCAGGCAGACCATTCCACAGTTTAGGGGCCCTGTAATTAAAATCTCGACCTCCCACTGTTATTTTATTAATCCTTGGAATCATAAGCAGAGCAGCATCTTGAGATCTTAATGTGATATCACATAATAGGATTTGGATTTGTTCAGAGCCCTGGAGACCTCAGCCATCAAAATGCCTCCCCCCATTGGCTGTTCCACAGCTAAGCCAGCGCTGGGCCATCCAATCCGATGACATGACCCCTTTAAACGATGATTACGTGATGATCCTCCATCAGAGATGACTTTACCTTGGGCAGGCAGAACAACTTGGCAGGTGGGCAGTGGCCTCTAAGTGCCACATTTGAGTACCGAGAAGACAAACAGAATAGGTGAGGGTAAGTAACAAATTCTAACGATCATGTTACTTATGTTTTGAGTGCTAATGACTGACAACAGAGATGCAGTCTGTACAGTTAATGAGCAGCTCTAGTCAGGGTGTGCTAAACTGAAGTAGTGAGTCTACAGCCTGAGACTGAAGGGGCATCTCTTATAGTAACATAATATTGTCCAAATTACTTAAACTAATTACGTTTCCTTGAGGGGGATTACAAATAAATTAGGATTGTAATAAATCACAGAAGTATATATAAAAAAAGGCATATAAAATACACATTAAGATGGCAAGCCAAGACCAAACTTTCCCCTTACTGACTTTCCTTTGTGTCCTCCACCCATAATGTGTGTCTGTATTATATATATATATTAAAATATATACTGTATATATAGGTCCAGACGGGTATTCTGTTCCTTTTGAAACTCTTTATCCCTCTACGTTATATGCAGGGGACTTGAGGGGTAAGTCGGGTCACAGAATTGTGTTTCTTTGGAGCTGCGCTGATTCCGTCCCTGACGTGTGCTCCGATATGACACTGCACGCCTTAACGATTATCTCCTTTTGTTCCTCTCTGACTTTAATATTTATTACCACTGGCAGCTCTTCTAGTCTAATATTTCCTTACTTCAGATAATTATGATGTTGCGAACAACTATTCCAGACAACCATGATCTTCTCATATAGCATTTGCTGAAAACTATTAGAAAAATGTTAGCTGAACATTTCAAGTTAGGTTTCATCTTTTTTTTTTTTTTTTTTTAATAAACTTTGGTTTTGAATGTTTTTATATCCTCTGTAATAATCACATTTGTGCTAAAAGTGACACCCTAGCACTCTTGGCTGTGTGTTCACTTTAAACACGATTAAACATTTAAGACTACTGTGAAACATGAACGGGCTCCGAAGCCAGCTTTTCATCTCTCTTGCTCTACAATTCTATTATTTCTGACACTGAATGTGATAAATCAGCGTTCTCATTCCTACGATGCCAAAATAAACATCTTTGAAACATGACAATAAATTTGAGCCGTGAAGTGTTTTTGTATACATTTCAACTGTAAGTACAGTTTGTTATGCATGCGTTCCCTTAGCTGTCTTTTCTGATTTGTCGTTTCAGTTCAAATTTGGCATTGGATAACAAAAATCTGCAAATTCCACAGACACACAAAAATATAAATAATAAAAATGAAAAGCGTGCCTTGCACTGGTGAAAGGATTACTGAGACTTCTAATAACTGGAGAAGATCCTCCATGTTTAAACATAAATAGCTATTAGTCCAGTGAAAAAGATTTTCACAAAAGGATCGGGAGATGAAACTCACCAAAGAAACAAACCGATTTTTCGCTGAGTTAGAAACTTACAAAACCTGGTGATTTGAAAAGCCAATCGGAATACAGAGATCAGAAAATAGGTGATTACGATAGCAATTGGCGAGATGCAGGATTATGGTATTTGAAGGTTCCTCCTGAGCACCTCTTTTTCTTGCACGATTTGGCTCAAACACTAACATTTTGAGTTTGGTGTTAATTCTTTCCGTCCAGCCATTTTAGCTCTGAACCGTTCTCAAGAAACAGTGACACACACACACACAAACCCATCATCGAGATAGCATCTGTTGCAAACCAGAGATCGAAAATTTGTGACAAATCTAAAGCTTTTGCTCCTTCCCTGTAGACGATAAGTTATGATGGGGGAGGGGACGCAAAACATCCCACCCTGACCACATCCCCCACAGTAAAGAGTGCCAAGCTCCTTGATGTGCACATGGCCTAGCAATCCCACTCCTCTACCTATAAAAGCCCAGCAGAGATGACTGAAGTGAATGAGCCTCCCGTCTCCCATTCGCTCCTCCACCATCAAGAGGGTTCTGACCAGCTGCATTACTGTTTGGTACAAAAATGGCAGCATGTCCGACCTCAAGAGACTGCAGACCCCACAATTTTGGGGATCCAACTCCCTAGACATGGAAAAAAGAGGGCAAAACAAACCTTTTCCGAGTTGTTTTAACAGACTGAGTCAGCAATAGAACTCAATGAAGTGGGATGATGTGGCGACTTTAGAGTGGGCTGACAGGAAGGGGTGTGTTTCGGACCGTAGGGTCCATAGAGGAAAGAGTGAAGGTGTTGGTGCACGTCGTCACCCCCTGGTTCGGCGTATCAGTACATTTACTTAAGCCTATTGACTGCCTCCCATGTGCACGTGTGTGACCACGTTCCTCTTTTTATGTGCAAACTTTTATTAATGACAGAACGATACACCTAAAAATACAAAGTAAGTTTGAAGGTGATGAATGTAAATGGGGCCCAGCACTCTCATTCCTTTTTAATTGTTCAACTATGGCCTGTGGATATTGGAGGAGAGGATAAGCAAAAACTCTGGTCGGCAGCAAACTAGAGAAATGAAACCTCTGGGGGGTCCACGGTCATTTATAATCAAACCAGACACAGTCATGGTTCTGGAGAGCTCCACCACCATGTGTATCCAGCAGGGGGCGTTCACTCCCTATAGAAGTTGAACCCCTGTGCTAAATCTGGCTCTGTGTCAACTGTGCATGTGAGTAGAAAAAGGCAGATTAATAGGATATATCTGCACAGAGTCCAGTGACATATTAAACTTATACTCTGTATTGGTGGTGGGCCGCGGTTTAATAACTCAATAGCAACTCGCGAGCGACTGGCGCCAGTTGGGTTGTCACCCGGTGGCTGACTGCTTCATTACACTTTACTTTACACGGATACATGGCTGGCCTTTCCCATTGTTTTTTTTTTTTTCCTAAATGATCTTGCTGGAGGGGCGGCACGGTGGCGCAGTGGGTAGCGCTGCTGCCTCGCAGTTGAGAGATCTGGGGACCTGGGTTCGATTCCAGGGTCCTCCCTGCGTGGAGTTTGCATGTTCTCCCCGTGTCTGCGTGGGTTTCCTCCGGGCGCTCCGGTTTCCTCCCACATTCCAAAGACATGCCGGTTAGGTGGATTGGCGATTCTAAATTGGCCCTAGTGTGTGCTTGGTGTGTGGGTGTGTTTGTGTGTGTGTCCTGCGGTGGGTTGGCACCCTGCCCAGGATTGGTCCCTGCCTTGTGCCCTGTGTTGGCTGGGATTGGCTCCAGCAGACCCCCGTGACCCTGTGTTCGGATTCAGCGGGTTGGAAAATGGATGGATGGATGGATCTTGCTGGAGTTGGTGTAGGAATGTAAAAATATAAGACAGCTGATGGGACTTCTCTAATTTGTGCATCCATTTTTTTTTTTTTTGTAGATTAAGGATGTCGTTGCCTACGATACGTTAGGCCACTGCTTCTTCCTGGAGGATGGCGTTGAGCAGAGAAACACGCTCTACCACAACCTGGGCCTTCTGACGCGATCAGGAACCATTCTGCCCACGGACCGCGATGAAGCTACGTGTCTGAAGATGCGCGAGAATGTCTTTGGGACATATAGGCCGGTGCCGAGCACCGATTGTATGTGAGTTGACTTCTGAAGGGGTTAGGCACTATAGGCATTCCATTTGTGGCAGGCTGATTCCATCTTTGGCATCCAGATGGAAGGCTTCTAAATCTTTAGGAAATGGAACAAGAAGGTGGATTTGGGAGGATTTGCTTGTTTATACTCTTAGTGAGTGACAGTTTGGAAAGAGGCACGGAACATTTTACTGTGGCATCTCCATTAGGAAAAGAAGCAAAAGAAGTGGCGGCTTTAACATTTATTTGTAACGGCATGCTTTTTTTTTTTTTTTTTGACCCTGGGTATCACTGCAGCCTCACGACTCCAGGACCTTGGGTTCAATTCCCGGCTTGCCTCGACTGACTGTGTACGGTTTGTAGATTACCCTCTGTCTTTGAGGGAGTTTGTCAGTTTCTTTCCTCATGGTAGAGACATCCCTGCTACTTGGCTCTGTAATAAAGCAGTGCTACACTCAGGACTGATTCCCATCTTCTACCCGAAGCCAGTTGGTTTGGTTCCACTTCGTAACAGAAAATGTCCAGAAAATCAGGGATGGGACGATGACTGGCCCTTCTCGGTATATTGAGAAGGTTCAGTAAATAGATTAAGTGAATGTACACTACATGGGCAAAGGAAAGAGGACAAACAGACCTCACACACCCCAGATGTGCTTGTCGAATGCCTCTTTCCAAAATGGTGGGCAGAAAAATGGCACCCATTTTTTCTGCTATAAAAGCCTCCACTCTTCTTGGAAGGCTTTACAGTAGATTTTGGAAACACGATAACATTAGCGAGATTGGACGATTAAGGCCTGACGCACCGTTATCATTCCATGT
The DNA here is from genome assembly GCF_900747795.2 of Erpetoichthys calabaricus. Lineage (NCBI taxonomy): Eukaryota > Metazoa > Chordata > Cladistia > Polypteriformes > Polypteridae > Erpetoichthys > Erpetoichthys calabaricus. Next base: position 90,855,703 of record NC_041410.2, on the reverse strand, counting down.
CATCCCAAGGGTATTTGCTATTCCAACAGATGGGGTTGAGGCTCTGTGCAGGCAGGCTAGTCGAGTTCTTCTCCACCGAACTGGCAGAACATTTCTGTGTTGACTTCATTTTGTTATGCCGAGTCAGAATAGAGCCTCCCCAAAACTGATGCCACAAAGTTAGACAATCCTCTAGAACATTGTTTCTTCAACAAAGGGTCTGGGTCATGCCTTTTGGGGTTGTGCAGGGTTGTGACTCACCACTGTATTCAATGGGAAATGTTCCCATGCAGTTTGTGAAGTCTCTTACAATGGGTTGCTATGAAATATTCAGCTGCTATGTCACAGTCATTCTAACAGAAGGTGCCACACAGACATTTGTACTAATAATATACATTTGATTACATTTACATTTGATATATATTTGTCATTCCAACAGATGGCACACCACAACAATTTGTAGTAATGATGTGCATTGCATTCATAATTCTAAAAGATGGTGCATCACAGACATTTGTAGTAGTAATATGCATTGCATGTTATTCCAACGGATGGTGCATCACAAACGACTCCCATACCAAACGGTATATAACGCACATCTGCATTACATTTGTCTTTCCAACAGGTGGTGCATCACAAACATTTATGGTAATAATATACATTGATTTTGTCATTCCAACAAGTGGTGCATCACAAACATTTGTAGTAACAATGTGCATTGTATTTGCTATTCCAAAATATGGGGTTGAGGCTCAGTGCAGGCAGGCTAGTCGAGTTCTTCTCCATCGATCTGGCAAAACATTTCTGAATTGACCTCATTTTGTTATGCCAAGTCAGAGAAGGGCCTTCCCACAACTGTTGCCACAAAGTTAGACAATCCCCTAGAGCATGGTTTCTTAAGTAAAGGGTCTAGGTTTCAAGTTGAGGTCACACAGGGTTGTGACTCACTTTTGTATTCAGTAGGAAAGGGTCCTGCATGGCTTGCGAAGTGTCTTGCAACGGATTGCTGCAAAACAATCAACATTACCCAACTGGGATCTGACATTCGTCCTGGACTGGGTGTTGAAGACACTAGGAAGGGCAAGATTGAGTCGTGAGAAAAAAAGTTTAAGAGGCCCTGCCGTAGAGTATGATTGTGTCTTAGCATTAAGATTTCTCTTTTGAGATTATGTGGTGTAGACCAAACTATAAAAAAACCTCTGTACGGCTTTACTCTTCTGATGCCAACCCTTATACTTGACATCAAGCAGGTCTCGTTCTTGTGACTAGAAACTGAACCTGGTGTTATGGACACCCTCAGATCTTCAGAGCAGGATGACAAGGAAACCTCATAGTCTTAGTCATTCTTCCACTCAGTTCTTATCTCCCTAAATCAAGGCAAGAGACTCGGGGCCCAGAGCCACACTGGGCGCAAAGAATGAACTTTGGAAGCGATGCCAAGTCCGCTCGAAGTCTTCATTAAATTTGACGGAAATCGGCAGTATTATTACAGTGCCAACCAGATAGCCTGCCATGTTATTTAATCGATTGCACTGCTGCCTTTGCAAATTCTTATTATGTGAAAATGACGGTGATGCATAAATGTTTTGATCTCTTGTGTTTTCTAGGGCTGTCAGCACATTCTGGATTGCCAATCCAAATAACAATCTCATAAACAACGCTGCAGCTGGAGCCCAGGTATTAGCCTTTAGACATTAGCCGTCCACAATAGCTGTACAGTTAGCCATCTGAGCCCCTGAATATTTCAATTCCCAGACCACTGGATATCTGCAAAATGTCTCATCTCTCACTCTCTTTTGTCTGCATCTAGGATGTTGGAATCTGGTACATATTTCACCGAGTTCCCACTGGTCATTCAAAAGGAAGGATTCCAGAAGGTCAAGCTGAGTTGACACCCATGGGTGTCTTTTACAACAACAGGGTCCATTCTAATTTCAAAGTAAGTTGGTGATGGGGGTGAAGGATCCTATTTTTATCTGTTTTGCTTTTGAAATATTTGAAACAGTTTTCAGTCCATCATTACATGAAATTTTACTATAAAGATTGTAATGATTAATACAACAAAAGGATATGTCTGCGTTTCTGTTTCCATCCAGTTGCTATGTCTCTTGTCATTCCAAAAGATCAAACCTTACAAACATTTGTAGTAATAATATGCATTGCATTTTTCATTCCAAAAGATGGTGCATCACAAATATTAACACTGCTTTTAAGAATCCCATACCAAATGGCATATATCATATGCATTACATTTGCCATTCCAACAAATGGTACATTGCATTTGACATTCCGACATCACAAACACTTGTAATAAAAATATGCATTGCATTTTGAATTTAAACAGATGGCACATCACAAATATTAACACTGCTTTTATGATTTCCATACCAAATTGCACATAGCATATGCATACATCTGCGGTGGGTTGGCACCCTGCCTGGGATTGGTTCCTGCCTTGTGCCCTGTGTTGGCTGGGATTGGCTCCAGCAGAACCCCGTGACCCTGGGTTTGGATTCAGCGGGTTGGATAATGGATGAATGGATATGCATACATTTACCGTTCCAATAGATGGCATATTGCATTTGTCAATCCAACATATGGCACATCACAAATATTTGCAATAATATTTAATATGCATTGCATTTGTCATTCCAAAAGACGGAACATCACAAACATCCATCCATCAATTATCCAATGCGCTATATCCTAACTACAGGGTCACGGGGGTCTGCTGGAGTCAAACCCAACCAACACAGGCCGCAAGGCAGGAAACAAACCCCAGGCAGGGCACCAGCCTACCGCAGGCATCACAAACATTTGTAGTAATATACAGTAAATTGCATTTGACATTCCAACAGATGGCACATCACACACATTTGTAGTAGTACACAGTACATTGCATTTGACATTCCAACAGATGGCACATTAAATATTTGAAAAAAAACAGTACAATGCATTTAACATTCCAACAGATGGCACATCACAAACATCTGCAGCAATACATAATATGAATTGCATTTGTCATTCCAACAGATGTTGCATCAAAAACTTGAACACTGGTTTTACAAATCCCATTCCAAATTGCATACAACAAAAACATATGTGTTGAATGTCATTCCAACAGATGGCACATCACAAACATTTCTAGTTATACACAGTACATTGCATTTGACATTCCTACAGATGGCACACCACAAACATGTGTAGTTATACACAGTACATTGCATTTGACATTCCAACAGATGGCACATCAAAAACATTAGTAATATACAATACATTGTATTTGACATTCCAACAGATGGCACATCACAAACATTTGCAGCAATACATAATAAGCATTGCATTTGACATTCCAACGGATGGCACATCACAAATATTTGTAGTTACACACAGTACATTGCATTTGATATTCCTACAGATGGCACATCACAAACATTTGAATAATATGCATTGCATTTGTCATTAAAACAGATGGTAAAACACAAGCATTTGCAGCAATACGTAATATGCATTGCATTTGTCATTCCACCAGATGGCACATCAAACATTTCTTAAAAAAAACAAAACAAAAAAACAGTACACTGCATTTAACATTTGAACAGATGGCACATCACAAACATTTGCAGCAATACGTAATATGCATTGCATTTGTCATTCCAACAGATGGCACACCAAACATCTATAATATACGTACATTGCATTTGACATTCCTACACATGGCACATCACAAACATTTGAACGAATAATATGCATTGCATTCGTCATTCCAACAGATGGTGCATCACAAGCATTTGCAGTAATATACAGTACATGAATATGACATTGCAGCAGATGCCACATCACACACATTTGTAGTAATACACAGTACATTGCATTTGACATTCCAACAGATGGCACATCACAAACATTTGTAGTAATATACAGTAAAATGCATTTAACATTCCAACAGATGGCACATCAAATATTTGTAAAAAAAAGTACAATGCATTTAACATTCCAACAGATGACACATCACAAACATTTGTAGCAATACATAATATGCATTGCATTTGTCATTCCAACAGATGTTGCAACAAAAACTTGGAACACTGGTATTACAAATCCCATTCCAAATTTCATATACCAAAAACATTTCTGTTGCATTTGTCATTCCAACAGATGGCACATCACAAACATTTGTAGTTATACCCAGAATATTGCATTTGACATTCCTACAGATGGCAAATCAAATATTTGCAAAAAAAAACAAAAAAAAACAGTACATTGAATTTGACATTCTAACAGATGGCACATCACAAACATTTGACATTTCTACAGATGGCACATCACAAACACTTGTAGTTATACACAGTACATTGCATTTGACATTCCAAAAAATGGCACATCACAAACATTTGAAGTAATACATAATATGCATTACATTTGTTATTCCAACAGATGGCACATCAAACATCCATCCATCCATCCATTATCCAACCCGATATAATCTAACTACAAGGTCACGTGGGTCTGCTGGAGCGAATCACAGCCAACACAGGGCGCAAGGCAGGAAACAAACCCCAGGCAGGGCGCCAGCCCACAGCAGGCATCACAAACATTTGTAGTAATATACAGTACAATGCATTTGACATTCCACCAGATGGCACATCAAACATTTGAAGCAATACGTAATATGAATTGCATTTGTCATTCCAACAGATGGCACACCAAACATCTGTAATATACGTACATTGCATTTGACATTACTACAGATGGCACATCACAAACATTTGTAGTTATACACAGTACATTGCATTTGACATTCCTACAGATGGCACATCACAAACATTTGTAGTTATACACAGTACATTGCATTTGACATTCCTACAGATGGCACATCACAAACATTTGTAGTTATACACAGTACATTGCATTTGACATCCCTACAGATGGCACATCACAAACATTTGAATAATATGCATTGCATTTGTCATTCCAACACATGGTGCAACACAAGCATTTGCAGTATTATACAGTACATTGCATTTGACATTCCAGCAGATGGCAGATCAAACATTTGCAGCAATACGTAATATGCATTGCATTTGTCATTCCAACAGATGGCACATCACAAACATTTGTAATAATATACAGTACATTGCATTTGACATTCCAACAGATGGAACATCAAACATTTGTAGTAATAAACAGTACAATGCATTTCACATTCCAACAGATGGCACATCAAACCTGTGTAGTAATATACAGTACACTGCATTTGACATTCCAACAGATGGCACATCACAAACATTTGCAGCAATACGTAATATGCATTGCATTTGTCATTCCAACAGATGGCACACCACAAACATTTGTAATAATACACAGTACATTGCTTTGACATTCCTACAGATGGCACATCATAAACATTTGTAGTTATACACAGTACATTGCATTTAACATTCCAACAGATGGCACATCACAAACATTTGTAGCAATACATAATATGCATTGCATTTGTCATTCCAACAGATGTTGCATCAAAAACTTGAACACTGGTATTACAAATCCCATTCCAAATTGCATATAACAAAAACATGTCTGTTGCATTTGTCATTCCAACAGATGGCACATCACAAACATTTGTAGTAACATACAGTACATTGCATTTGACATTCCAACAGATGGAACATCACAAACATCCATTTTCCAACCTGCTGAATCAGAAGACAGGGTCACGGGGGTCTGCTAGAGCCAATCCCAGCTAACACAGGGCACAAGGCAGGAACCAATCTTGGGCAGGGTGCCTACGGTGGGACTACGGCAGGACACACACACAAACACACCAACAAACCAAGCACACACTAGGGCCAATTTAGAATCACCAATCCACCTAACCTGCATGTCTTTGGACTGTGGGAGGAAACCAGAGCGCCCGGAGGAAACTCACGCTGACACGGGAAGAACATGCAAACTCCATGCAGGGAGGACCCGGGAAGTGAACCCAGGTCCCCAGGTCTCCCAACTGCGAGGCAAAAGCACTACCCACTGCGCCACCGTGCCGCCCGTACATCACAAACATTTGTAGTAATATACAGTTCAGTGCATTTAACATTCCAACAGACGGCACATCAAATAATTAAAAAAAAAAAAAAAAAACAGTACATTGCATTTGACATTCCAACAGATGGCACATCACAAACATTTGTAGTAATATACAAAACACTGCATTTGACATACAAAACAGATGGCACATCTCACACATTTGCAGTAATACGTAATATGCCTTGCATTTGTCATTCCAACAGATAGCACATCACAAACATCCATCCATTACCCATACCGCTATATCCTAAGTACAGGGTCAAGGGGGTCTGCTGGAGCCAATCCCAACCAACACAGGGCACAAGGCAGGAAACAAACCACAGGCAGAGTGCCAGCCCACCGCACACATCAGAAACATTTGTAGTAATATACAGTACATTGCATTTGACATTCCAACAGATGGCACATCACCAACATTTGTAGTAATAACAGTACATTGCATTTGACATTCCAACAGATGGCACATCACCAACATTTGTAGTAATAACAATACAATGCATATAACATTCCAAGAGATGGCACATCACAAACATTTGCAGCAATACGTAATATGCATTGCATTTATCATTCCAACAGATGGCACATCAAACATTTGTAGTAATAACAATACAATGCATATAACATTCCAACAGATGGCACATCACAAACATTTGTAGTAATACACAGTACATTGCATTTGATATTCCAACAGATGGCACATCACAAACATTTGCAGCAATACGTAATATGCATTGCATTTGTCATTCCAACAGATGGCACATCACAAACATTTGTAATAATACACAAAACATTGCATTTGACAAACAAAACAGATGGCACATCACAAACATTTGTAGTAATACACAAAACATTGCATTTGACAAACAAAACAGATGGCACATCTCACACATTTGCAGTAATACGTAATATGCCTTGCATTTGTCATTCCAACAGATAGCACATCACAAACATCCATCCATTACCCATCCCGCTATATCCTAAGTACAGGGTCACGGGGGTCTGCTGGAGCCAATCCCAAGCAACACAGGGCGCAAGGCAGGAAACAAACCTCAGGCAGGGCACCAGCCCACTGCAGGCATCACAAACATTTGTAGTAATATACAGTACAATGCATTTGACATTCCAACAGATGGCACATCACAAACATTTGTAGTAATATACAGTACAATGCATTTGACATTCCAACAGATGGCACATCACAAACATTTGTAGTAATAACAGTACAATGCATTTGACATTCCAACAGATGGCACATCACAAACATTTGTAGTAATATACAGTACATTGCATTTGACATTCCAGCAGATGGCAGATCAAACATTTGCAGCAATACGTAATATGCATTGCATTTGTCATTCCAACAGATGGCACATCAAACATTTGTAATAATACACAGTACATTGCTTTTGACATTCCTACAGATGGCACATCACAAACATGTGCAGCAATACGTAATATGCATTTGTCATTCCAACAGATGGCACATCACAAACATCCATCCATCCATCCATTATCCAACCCGCAATATCCTAACTACAGGGTCACGGGAGTCTGCTGGAGCGAATCACAGCCAACACAGGGCGCAAGGCAGGAAACAAACCCCAGGCAGGGCGCCAGCCCACAGCAGGCATCACAAACATTTGTAGTAATATACAGTACAATGCATTTGACATTCCACCAGATGGCACATCAAACATTTGAAGCAATACGTAATATGAATTGCATTTGTCATTCCAACAGATGGCACATCAAACATCTGTAATATACGTACATTGCATTTGACATTACTACAGATGGCACATCACAAACATTTGTAGTTATACACAGTACATTGCATTTGACATTCCTACAGATGGCACATCACAAACATTTGTAGTTATACACAGTACATTGCATTTGACATTCCTACAGATGGCACATCACAAACATTTGTAGTTATACACAGTACATTGCATTTGACATTCCTACAGATGGCACATCACAAACATTTGAATAATATGCATTGCATTTGTCATTCCAACACATGGTGCAACACAAGCATTTGCAGTATTATACAGTACATTGCATTTGACATTCCAACAGATGGCACATCACAAACATTTGCAGCAATACGTAATATGCATTGCATTTGTCATTCCAACAGATGGCACATCACAAACATTTGTAATAATACACAGTACATTGCTTTTGACATTCCTACAGATGGCACATCATAAACATTTGTAGTTATACACAGTACATTGCATTTAACACTCCAACAGATGGCACATAACAAACATTTGTAGCAATACATAATATGCATTGCATTTGTCATTCCAACAGATGTTGCATCAAAAACTTGAACACTGGTATTACAAATCCCATTCCAAATTGCATATAACAAAAACATGTCTGTTGCATTTGTCATTCCAACAGATGGCACATCACAAACATTTGTAGTAACATACAGTACATTGCATTTGACATTCCAACAGATGGAACATCACAAACATCCATCCATCCATTTTCCAACCTGCTGAATCCGAAGACAGGGTCACGGGGGTCTGCTAGAGCCAATCCCAGCTAACACAGGGTACAAGGCAGGAACCAATCTTGGGCAGGGTGCCTACCCACCGCAGGACACACACAAACACACCCACACACCAAGCACACACTAAGGCCAATTTAGAATCACCAATCCACCTAACCTGCATGTCTTTGGACTGTGGGAGGAAACCAGAGCGCTCGGAGGAAACCCACGCAGACACGGGGAGAACATGCAAACTCCACGCAGGAAGGACCCGGGAAGTGAACCCAGGTCCCCAGGTCTCCCAACTGCGAGGCAAAAGCACTACCCACTGCGCCATCGTGCCGCCCGTACATCACAAATATTTGTAGTAATATACAGTACAGTGCATTTGACATTCCAACAGATGGCACATCACAAACATTTGTAGTAATACACAAAACATTGCATTTGACATACAAAACAGATGGCACATCTCACACATTTGCAGTAATACGTAATATGCCTTGCATTTGTCATTCCAACAGATAGCACATCACAAACATCCATCCATTACCCATCCCGCTATATCCTAAGTACAGGGTCACGGGGGTCTGCTGGAGCCAATCCCAAGCAACACAGGGCACAAGGCAGGAAACAAACCTCAGGCAGGGCACCAGCCCACTGCAGGCATCACAAACATTTGTAGTAATATACAGTACAATGCATTTGACATTCCAACAGATGGCACATCACAAACATTTGTAGTAATAACAGTACAATGCATATAACATTCCAGCAGATGGCAGATCAAACATTTGCAGCAATACGTAATATGCATTGCATTTGTCATTCCAACAGATGGCACATCAAACATTTGTAATAATGCACAGTACATTGCATTTGACATTCCTACAGATGGCACATTAAATATTTGTGTAAAAAAAAAACAGTACATTGAATTTGACATTCCAACAGATGGCACATCACAAACATCCATCCATTACCCATCCCGCTATATCCTAACTACAGGGTCATGGGGGTCTGCTGGAGCCAATCCCAGTCAACACAGGGCGCAAGGCAGGAAACAAATCACAGGCAGAGTGCCAGCCCACCGCACACATTAAACATTTGTAGTAGCATACAGTACATTGCATTTGACATTCCAACAGATGGCACATCACCAACATTTGTAGTAATATACAGTACACTGCATTTGACATTCCACCAGATATTCAATACCAAATGAGTACAGGCGGAGTATCGAAGTATCGATTACCTACTGTTGTATCGATCTGCTCATCCCTAATGAACATCAAATCTTGCTGTGTCCCCCGTGAGGTGGGATTACTTTTAACATGACGGTATGTTTTCCCCCATCATCTCTCAAAGAAGCGTGTGTGTGTGTGTTCTGTTACATGCACATCCTGTATTGATCCTCTGTGAGTGAGCGAGTGTATGTGCGTGTGTTGCAGGATGGACACTCATGCCGTCTACTGCTAAGCCAGAGTCTTAACCCTGAGCTCACACTCTGGTCCCCTTTGCACTGCAGTGATAATTAAATGTTTGATTGAGGGAAAGCGGTTTAATATTCAGTGGGATGTCTAGATTAATATTTTTTTGTGAAATGTGATCATTTTGCTCTCATTGAATATTCATCTCTATAATTTGTAAAGCTGAATCCCGACTTTTCTCCAGGCAGGCCTCTTTATTGGTAAGGGAGTGAAGACGACCAACGCCAGCGCAGAGGATCCCAGGGAATATCTAACTGTGGATAATGCAAGGTATTTACGCTTTTACTCGCTGGCAGTTTTAGCCCTGGTTGTGATGGCATATCTCCATTTATATTGTCACTCATGTTTTATTTATAGTTCTGAAGTAATTCCCTCATTTTACTGTTGAGACTTAAGTGTGGTTTTGGGGACTAACTGACTGCTTTTGAAATGTGTGGGCTGCTGTAACACTACCATTTTCTTTCAAAAAAAAAAAAACGAAACAAAAAAAAAAAAAAACAGAAAACAAAAAAAGTGCATCCATTAGAATCAGAGTGCTTTTCCTGTCAGTATCCTGTGTATGTCCATTATTATTCTAACACACCTTTCCTATCGATAACATTATATGATGCCTCTCTTTTTGTCCCTGACTGTATCTGATAGTGCCTTTCACAGGCCATCTGTCAGCAGCATTTGGTGTTCGATCTGTCAATAAATCAATAAAATGCTGTTTATATTTTAGCAGTATACAGCTATCCATCCATCCATTATCCAACCCGCTATAGCCTAACTACAAGTTCACGGGGGTCTGCTGGAGCCAATCCCAGCCAACACAGGGCGCAAGGCAGGAAACAAACCCCGGGTAGGGTGCCAGCCCACCGCAGAGTATACAGCTAACTCCCTGTCAATTTTATATAGTACATTTAACGTAATATCTACAGTATTAATCTATCTGTTTTCATTATATAGTGCGTTTCTTATCTGTATTGATTAACATGAAATATATATTTATTACATCGTGTTATTCCTATCTATAAAGGCAAAGTACAAATAAAAAGCATGTAAATAACAAACATTCGTAACTTTTGTTTTACATATAACACAGAGAAATTAATACCTTGTTCACTTTTCAGCAAGGTGCTTGTTTGTTAACCCCATATGTCACCATTTTCCTTTCCTATTCCCGGCAAAAACTGCACAATTAATTATGTAAACCAAAGACACCCAATAACTTATGAAAATAAAAGTCGCACAAATGCTGTCTACCTTTCTACCTTCTTTAGTAAGACATGGGTCAAAACAATCCATTCCACAATATGTGAATGGCGGTGAAGGATCCACTTGTTTTGGAGGCAAATTGGCCATTCTTTGTTCTTCCATGGGTCTCCTGTGCTTCCTACAGGTGATGCACTGATGAATGTGACGTCCTCACAGGTGGCGCAGTGGTACTGCTGCTGCTTTGCAATAAGGAGACTGTGGAAGATTGTAGATTCGCTTCCCAGTTCCTCCCTGTGTGGATAGCTCTTTGAGTACTGAGAAAAGCGCTATATAAATGTAATGAATGAATGTGTTACTACCCGACTGATGGAAGGAATCCAGAAACCATTTGATCTGATTTCATTAATTGTAAGACCTTTCCCTTGATGCTTGATCCTTTCATGACAATGACCAACTATCAAAGTTGTGATGTGATGATTCTTGGGCAGAATTGTGGGATGTTTCAGCGAAGAGAAGAGCTACTAAGTCTTTCACCCACCTTGAGCACACCATCCTTATCTATAAAGGCATCAAGAGAAAACAGACTGTTGAACTCCTGTTTTAAGTATCTTTAGCTCATTTCTGTTAACTTGTTTCTGCAGTTTTTTTATTATACGACTCTTTGCATTCTGCCTTTCTGTTACTGTGGAAATTCCATCTGATTTGACCGTTTGAATTCTTCTAAGAATACGTGCAACACCCTGAACAGAATGTGACCAGGATGAAAAACTGACCAGACGATCTATGAGGCTTTTTTGCTCATAGTGGCTGTTGTGGTTAGCACTTCTGATACTCTGACCTCAGGATCTCCAATTGAAAGTTCTGGGATCATATCTGAGAGTGAAGGTACTTCTCTTTCCCAAATTTGGGCCCTGTAAACCAGTTTGACGAAAGCAGTTCACAAACAGTAAGACCTCTAGAAGCATGGTCAGCAGGGTTTTCAGTAGTTGGGACATATCTCCATTGTTGGGTAGTCGTGCTAAGATGAATTTTCTGTACTCCATTTGCCACAAATGTGTGGAGTCTGCGTGCCTCAGTTAATATATCCCAAAACTACCTTAGAGTCTGTCCAGAAGAACTCATCAATATCAGAATACTCAAATTCATTACTAATCTTAACTGAGATCACTGCAGCCATCAATTCTAACTTGGGAATAGTTGTAACCTTCGTAGGAGAGACACGTGACTTTCCCATAACGAAGGTGCAATGAACATCTCCAATTTCATTCTTAAATCTCAAGTATGAGCTCTGTCCATATCCACAAATGCTAGCGTCCGAAAAATGATGAAACTCGACCTGTACAACTTTTCCAAAGCTGGCAGGTACAGAACTACGAGGGATGCTTACATGGTTCAAATTAATTAGATCGTTCTTCCAAAGCTCCCACTCTGCCTGAAGCTCGTCATGCAGAGTGTCATCCCAGCTTATGCACCGTCTACACATCTCTTGGAGATCTCTTTTATACCATTAAAAACAAACGTAGCTACAAATCCTAAAGGATCATACAAAGAGGCAATAGTGGAAAGCATTCCCCGATGAGTTGCAGGCTGATCCTCGAGATCGAAATTAAATTTAAAACAGTCTGATTCAATATGTCACTGAATTCCTAAAGCTCTTTCTATTGGCAAATCATCAAATACAAGACTGACATTTTTTACATCAACTGCACGTTCAGAGGGTGGTATGCTGTCTAGGACAGTTTTATTGTTTGATACAAACTTGTGTAGCTGGAGACCACCTTTGGCACAAAAGTTCTTGAGTCTCCTTTGCAAGCTTAATGCCCTGTTCTGTACTGTTAACACTTGTAATTCCATCATCCACATAAAAGTTTCTCAGGATAAATTGGGAGCTTACAGGATATAGAACACTTTATTTTTGCTAAATGTTTCAGCCCATAGTTTGCACATCCAGAAGAAGAAGCAGCACCAAACAAATGTACTTTCATTCGAAACATTTGTGTGCAGATTTCCTTTCTTCCACCAAAGGAAGCACAAATAATTCCTGTCAGGCTCCCATACATGAAATTGATGAAACATCTTTTCTACATCACACATAAGAGCAACACTGTGCTGACAAAAATCGAATAAGGACTCCAACCAAACTGTTCGTTAGATCAGGCCCAGTGAGAAGATGGTCATTAAGACAGGTTCCTTTATATTTGGCAGAACAATCAAATACAACACGCAATTTGTTTGGCTTCTTAGGATGATAAATGCCGTGATGAGCAATGTACCAAGTCTCACCTTCATTGCCCTCATCTTTACCTTCCTCTGCATCACCCTTTTCTATGATGACTTCCATGAAACTCACATAGTGTTCCTTGTACATATCATTTCTTTGTAATTTCCTCTTCAGATGATCAAGCTGAATAATTGCAAGTCACTTGTTGTTTGGGTCTCTTCTTGAATGGTAGGGGCATTTCATAGTGGTTAAGGCTGTTTTTCTTAACACCTTCTTGCACATTTCTCAGAAGAAGGATGTCATCTTGAGAAACATTTTTTTTTCCTCCTCACTGGTGTCTTTGAAATCTGATTCCAAAACACAAATTGCATCTGCAGGTGTCATCAAAGGGAGCTCTTTAACTGTGACTCTATAGCACAGACGTAAATTGCTGTGTGAATCCATATGTGGTGATGAGGGCCCTACAATACACCATCCTAAGTCAGTGCGTACTGCTTCATTTTCACCCTCAATTACCAGCCTAGGCATTAATGCTCTGAGCAATTATAGCCTATAAGAAGCCCAGCTTCACAGTCTTGCATTGGTGAGATTTCATTTGCAACTTCTGACAAATGATTCCATTGTCATAATGTTTCACATGTAGGAATGTGGGAACAGTTTAGTGGTATGCACTCTTTAGTGTATGCAGAAGGAAGCTCAATATAAACCTGGGAGTTGTAACCTCTAACACGAGGTCCAAAGACCCTCTCACTCTTCACAAGTGTGTGTCTTCCAATCATGGTAGACAATTTTAGTTTCACTGGAAATTTATCTGCTCCTAGTGCATCACTTATGCCTTGGTCTACAAATGTAGCGTCACTCAGAGTATCAAGCTGAGCATAAATAGGTTTTTCAGCATATGGGCGGCTACATGATGACACCCAGACTGGCACAACCATGGAGGTAATTGTAGAACATCTTCCTTCTGTCACAGTGAGCGCTACTGCAGTAGTTGTTTCATTGCTATTAACTTCATTTGAGGTTTTAAAAGTTGATGTTCTTGCCCTTGGCACATAGCTACTACCATGAAGACATGTGGGATGCCTTTTCTTACAGAGGTCACAGGAGTGACAACAACAGCATTCTTTTACATTATGTCCAGGCATCAAACACATGTAACAGTTTCCTTTCCTGCACAAATTTCCGTCACTTGTCCAAAGGCTTGGACATCAGCCCTAAACAGGACCATCATCACTGCAGAACATACACTGAGCTCCTCTACTGATCTTAGTCAAACTTTTTTTTTTGATGCTCTTTATTTCTCCTTATGCGATTTCTTGTATTAGGAATTTGTTCGTTTTCGTATACCCCTTGGGGTCAGAGCGCAGGGTCAGCCATTGTACAGCGCCCCTGGAGCAACTACAGGTTAAGGGTCTTGCTCAAGGGCCCAGCAGAGTAGGGTCTCTTTTTTTTTTGGCAGTGACAGGGATTCGAACTGGCAACCTTCTGGATACCAGCGCAGATCCTTAGCCTCAGAGCCACCACTCCGCCCGTAAGTGACTTTGACTGTCACTGTTTAAAACACACTTTGAGTGTTAAGGACACTGGCCATGTTTCTTTCGGTTTCTCTGAGATTTTTTTTCTCATCCTTATGCTCCGAAGCATGAAGAGCAATAAGAGAGGTTATCGGATTACATGCAATCTCTGCTTCTGTTGACAGAAAAGCTGCAAATTCCTTAAAGCCTGGAAAATTTTGAGTCTCTTTTAGGGTTAGTGTAACCTGACGATTCCACCGTGATGCCACCCAATCAGTTAGTTTTTGTACAAGTTTCCGATTTTCCTCACGGATCCTTCAATATCTGAAGACCCTTAACATGAGGCATCGCATCCTGACATGCATGTAAAAAGTCTGAATGATCCAATAGTCCAGTAGCATCTTTCAACTGGATCTTTGGCCAGTTTTTCTCTAAATGCTCTCTGAATGTGGATCTTTTGCTTACTCTTGAGACTGTAGAACCATAAATGGATCTAGCATATTCATGACGCAGAAGCTGGCAAAGACGACATTTTTCTCTTTCAGCATTAAACTCACCATCGATGCCAGCTAACCTCTCATATGCAATTTTGGTAATGTCAGCCGTCACTACTTCACATGCATCTACTCTGCGTCTTAAATCTGAAGATGGTGTGATGTTTCGAATTGCTACATAAATGGCTATGACATCACCTTTTCTTTTTTTCAAGTTCATCAATCAGTACAGTTGGCTTTCTGTAATGTCGGTCTTAAGCTGTTCTCTTACTTCCCGAGCTTGGATCGTCCACTGATCATACAAATAGTTTAGCCTTTTTTCCTTCCTTTGAGCTTCTTCTCTTTGAAATATAACCATTTTTTCTGTGGGCTTTCGCTCACAACCAGAGCTACGAGGGTCAGCCCTTTGGAGTTTTTGTTGAATGCTAGTCTGCATCTCTTCACTAATTTGAATCACTTCTTCTAAGCAATCTCTCTGTGCACTCTCTTCTTCATTCTGAAGCAAACTATCTGGCTCTAAAACCTTTAACTGGAGACTACCAATCTGCTCCTGCAACGCTCCCACACCTGAAAGAATAGGACGTGGCTCTGTTATCTTACTCAGTGTGAGAAAAAAAAAAAAGGCACTTGTATACACAAATAAACCTAACACAATACAAGGATATCGATATCTCTTACTAATACTGTTAAAGAATTATGTCAATTTTAAAAGCTTTGAATTAACTATGACTCTGTCCAAAAAATTACAAATGAACAATAATCAGTCAGCTATTTCACAGTACCCTTGTAAGAGCAAACACTAAACCTTTAAACCGTAGTTACAGAATAGTCCTTGAAGCCAAATTCTATCAAAGGGTCAGGATTATCCCCACTTCATGCATATACACACATATACACTGTGTGCACAATTATTAGGTAAGTTGTATTTTTGGGATTAATTTTAATATGAAACAAATACAGTGCCATCAGTCAATCCAAAATGTTAATAAACCTGAAACCTGAATGTTATGCAAAGGAAATGTAAGTGTGAACATTATCAGGGGAATACACGTGTGCATAATTATTAGGCAACTATTAGTGTACAGAATTATTATGCAACTAAATAAAAAACTTGCATTTTCCCCGATCTCCCTTGTTTATTTTCATCTGTTAAAGTGAGAATAATAAACAAACAACACACAATTTCCAAATAAACATTTCTGGCATGAAAAAAAAATCAGTGACCAATATAGCCACCCTTCTTTTCAATAACAGCAATAAGCCTTCCATTCATGGAATCTTTTATTTTCTTGATCTGTTGTCGATCAACTTTTTGTGCAAACCGATAACATGCAAGTGTAAATCAATGCAGTTCACTCACAAACCAGCAGCAACCACAGTCTCCCAGACACTGTTCAGAGAGGTGGACTGTTTTCCTTCCCTGTAAATCTCCTGTTTTAAGAAGGGCCCACAAGTTCTCAATATGGTTTAGGTCAGGTGAGGAAGGGGGCCATGTCATTATTCTATCATCTTTAAGGCCTTTACTGGCTAGCCACGCAGTGGAGTACTTTGATGCATGTGATGGAGCATTGTCCTGCATAAAAATCATGGTCCTCTAGAAAGATGCTGACTTTTTCCTGTACCACTGCTTGAAGAAAGTGTCTTCTAAAAACTGGCTATATTGGTTATGCGTGCACACCCCATTGCAACTCTGTGTATGAACTATATCGGTTCCGAGTGTGAACTATATTGGTTGTTCACGTGATCTTCAGCGGAAATAGCCGGGGCAAGAAACAGGAACTCAAGGGCCAGCAGAATCATGGAGTGTAAAGAGAAGTGTCTGGGAGACGCATCTGCGTTTTAACGGCACCATATATTTTTCCCGCAAAATACATTTGCGAAAGGACTTGGTGGTAATTATTACTATTTAACAGAATCTACCATTGAGTCTGTAATGAACACAAGGCTGAAGTTAGGTACGTATTTGGCCGTCTAGGGCTGGGCGGTATGACCAAAATTCTATATCACGGTATTTTTCAAAATTATACCGGTTTCACGGTATCGGACAGTATTTTTTTCCCCATGCATTAGTGGATGTTAACCACATTTTCCACTGCAATTACTGGCTAAGAATAACCTATTCCATTGCCATGAGAATTGTACATTGTACAAAAACATTTTAATGTGCACACAAGTATTAATACAGGTTTGCATGGCCCCATAAAGTGATAGTTTTCAAGGGGGTGGCACTAATGAAGAGAAGGAATCACATTGCATGACAGAAATATAGAGCCTTTTTATTGAACAAAATCTGCAAACAACTTAAACTAAAATTTTGACAACATATTTTCAACCATCCAAAGAGGCATTTAGACTTAGTAAAATATCCAGAGGTGCTTGTCAAAAGTTGTATTGCACTGAACATGTCTTAGAAAAGGAATAAATAGTAAATATTTTTTGTAAACCAACTACACTTTGTTAATGTTAACAATCTCTGTCCACTGACACGTTAAAGTGACTTTTCAAACAACTTTACCATCATTAAACTGCATACTATCTAAACTAATAAATAATAACAATACAATAAATAATAGTGCAATTTCCAGTAATACTATTACTTCCAAGACTTCAAAGCCCAGGTGCATTACACAGTATTCACCAAATTAAAATAAAACAAAACAAGTGCAACTTGGTGATGACATCTTTACCAACTGAACCATCATTAAGGCAAACTGCATTAATATGGACCTTTCTTCAAGCTAAGCTATATACATAAATAATAAAACTTAAACTTGGATTCATAATGCTATTTGTGGTATAGCCTTACGGAAGCGTATTAGGGCCACAGTGAAGAAAAAAAAAACGATATGTCCAGATTAAAGTTGACATTTCCACTTTATTCTCGTAGTTTATTTTGTCATTAAAGTAGAATGTTGTAAACTAATCTTGATCCTAGAATCAATGTTTAATTCACTAGATTTTCTCAAACCCCGCCATAAGTTAATGTAGCACATTAAATGCTTTGTGTTAAGTGTTCCCTACGTGTTACGCAGTCCTTAAACTGACTTCCTCTTGCATTAAGAGGCAGCGATCGCCGCACAGAATACATTCACTTCATGATATTCCTGCTCTCTGAAAATGTAGAATGCTAAGATAATTTTTCATGATGAAATGCATTAAAGCAGGTATTAAACATGCACGGTAGTGTTGGGCAGTAGTGCTGCTCCCTCACAGTAAGGGGTCCCCAGGTGTACGTTCAGTGTAAAGGAATTTATGGCAGGTGTGACGAGGCTCCAAAAAATTGGATGTATGAATGGGTATCGCACTGGTTTAACTTCTGATCTGAACACAGAATTCAAAGGATGTTCTTCTGAGCGGGCTTTCTTTATTGCATGAGTGCCGTCTCTTTCTGATGTATTAAACCCCCAGTCCCTATCCTTCCTTTTTCTTTCTCCACATAACCAATCGCCACACGATAAACGTTCTTGTGAAATTAAAACTACTTATAAACTTAAGACCACAGAGTGTTCAGAACTTAAAAAAAAAAAAGAAATCTTCGTTATACGTGTTTAATTATACCGTCCATTCAGGGTTACGCCCATCCCAGCAAGCACTGCGTGCGAGACAGGAGCAAATACTGAACGTGGCGCCAGCACATCGAATACGAACAACACATACACTAGCAGGGTTAATAGATAGATAGATAGATACTTTATTAATCCCAAAGGGAAATTCACATACTCCAGCAGCAGCATACTGATAAAGAACAACATTAAATTATATAGCATAACAAAACCCACCATCCTACATGACTTTGAAAGGAAACTGAAGCACGCCAAGTAAACCCACCAGAGAAACATGCAAATTCATGGCAGAGAACACCTGGGACTTTATTGCTGCGAGGCAGCAGTGCAACCTCCACGCCACCGTGCCCCCGCATGATTAATACATGCTTTAATGCATTTCATCATGAAAATTATATCAAGTATTTATCTTAGCAATCTAAATGTTCAGGGAACAGGAATATCATGAAATGAATGTATTCTGTGTGCTGCCAGCGCCTCCTCTTAGTGCAAGAGGAACTCAGTTTAAGAAGCATTAGCGATTAACATGGCTCCAAGAACACAACACAAAGCATTTAATGTGCTACATAACTTATGACAGGGTTTGAGAAAATCTAGTAAATTAAATATTCATTTTAAGATGAAGTTTAGTTTACGATGTTCTACTTTAATAACAAATTACAAGAATAAAGTCAACATGTCAACTTTAATCTCGACAAACAGCGAGAATAAAGTAAAAATGTCGACTTTATTCTTGTCATAAGCGTCGAGATTAAAGTGGAAATGTCGAGAATAAAGTCAACATGTCATCACACTATTACACAGTACTCAGGTACATTACACAGTATTGAAAAAAATAAAACAAGTACAACATGGCTTGCAGTATTATCCAGTAGTATAGAAACAGTATTCACACATTTGAACATAATGGTCCACATCCAAACTTTTAAATCTAAAGTATCTCCAGACAACAGACGTGACTCCTTTTTCCAGCAAAAGTTCTGTGTCATCATGTTCAACTTCATCGTCTGCTACAGCTTCAGTTTCTGAATATTCTCTGTCCATTTTCACCGCACAATACCTCATGTACTCCGTTCTATGCTTGTTTAGCGGTGTAGCAATGAAAAAGAGCCCCCGCGCAACTCTTCCACTAACACATGTACTCCACTGCATGTGTTTACCGGTGTAGCAGTGAAAAAGGTCCCCCTTAAACAGTTTCCCGCTGCGCCATGTTCCGAACATTGTTTAGGCAATTTAAACCGGTGTTGCGGTATAAGAAAAATCCATATCATAACAAAAATAAAAAACGGTTTTCGGTATGAACCGGTATACCGCACAGCACTACGTCTTCTTATTTGCTTCCACGATCATGTTTGCTCGCACCCAGCCACAGTACTTTTTCACAAAACTTTTAAAAAGTTATTTATTCTGAAGGCAAAATAATTTACATTTACTAACGCCTTTATCCAACCTACAACATTTAAATACTACTGGTTAGATTTGCCCAGTGCCCCACAGAGAAGTGAAGTGATCTGCTTATGGTCACACAGTGTCAGTCTCACAGGACTTGAACCCACGAACCAAGGTTTTTTTTGTTCTTTATTTCACCCTACATGATTTCTCGTATTAGGAATTTGTTAGTTTTCTTATACCCCTTGGGGTCAGAGCGCAGGGTCAGCCATTGCACAGCGCCCCTGGAGCAATTACAGGTTAAGGGTCTTGCTCAAGGGCCCAGCAGAGTAGGATCTCTTTTGGCAGTGACAGGGTTCTGCTGGAGCCAATCCCAGCCAACACAGGGCGCAAGGCAGGAAACAAACCCTAGGCAGTGTCCCCCACGCCGCACAGACAGGTGAAGTGACCTGCTTATGGTCACACAGTGTCAGTCTCAGGGCTTGAACCCACAAACTCAAGAGTTTAAAAGTGCAAAGTGTTAACCACCATGCCATAATGCTTGCACTTCTACAACGTGTATATAAATTAGCATAATATAAACTTGTCCAGGAAAGATTCCATTGTTAAAGTTAAGTTTAACATTTTCAACCCGTTCAAGTTCAAAATCATCAATTCAAAATTATTTTATTTTATTATTATTTTCAAATAATGAATCAGTTTGCAGATTAATGTACAGACTGTAGAATATTATGCCTTGCTGTTAATATAGAAGAAGAAGCTGGCTTGTGAATACGTAGCTGACTGCAAGCTTATACTGGATGTTGCTAGGAGTGAATAAAAAGCCCACTGAATGCGCACCTAATTTCAACCCCGTGATCATTTCAAATGTTCAAAATAATTACCACCAAACCCTTTCACAAACATATAGTGACGTGCATAAGTATTCAATCCCCTTGAAAGTTGTCATAATTTTCTGCATATTTATTCATTCAGTATTTTTTCTTATGCTGTAACAAAACATTTCCAAAGTCAAAATAAACCATTTTATGTAGACATTTAATTGAAGAAGAAAGTCTCCGAAGTTAGTGTTTACATAAGTATTTAAACCTCTGTGCTTTGGAAGCTCCAGGTTAACACCAATGACAAATTAATTACAAAGGTGGCAGTCATTTGACAGTTATAATTAAACATAATGAGGTGCTACTTTCTCTCTGGATATAAAATGCCCCCTTCATAGGGCTGTAGTCTTTGTTGGACAGTCACTGAAAAAATGAAGAGAGGGGAGCATTTCGTCTGATTTGAGAAACAAAGTTATGGAAATGCTAACGCAGCAGGAAATGACTATAAAAAAAATCAGAGTTTGAATGTGCCTGCTGGATCCATCATCAGAAAGAGTAGGGTTCATCACAGTACCCAAACTCTTACTAGAACAGGCCGTCCCTCAAGACTGAACATCAGAGTTAGACATCAACTAGTGACAAAGGAGACTAGAAATCCAACTGTCACTCTCAGATGTTTGCAATGCTTTTTGGCTGAAACTTAAGTGAAGGTGCAGGGGTCCACAATTTCAAGAGCTCTCCATTACACAGGCCTCTACAGGAGGATGGCAAGAAAGGAGCCATTCCGTAATATGGTCCACATAAAAGCATGTATGGCGTTTTCCCAGTTAAGATGTGGGGAGAAGGTTTTATGGTCAGATGAAACCAAAATAGAACTTTTTGCTCAGACTTCAAAGAGGTACAGAATGTGTGGCGTAAAACAAACACTGCCCATGCCACAGGAAACACCACACCTACAGTGGAATATGGTGGTGGCATCATCTTGCTAAGAGGATGTTTTTCGTTTGCTGAGACTGAGAATCTTTTCAGAGCTGAAGGGACAACAGATGGGTACAAGTACCACACAATACTGCAGGAGAACTTGTTCCAGTCTGCTATGAATTTAAAGCTCAGGAGAAGATACATCTTTCAAGATGACAATGACCCTAAGCATTAGGCCAAAGTAACACTGGGATGGCTCAAAAACAGACAGGTGAATGTTTTGGATTGGCCAAGTCAAAGCCCTGACCTTAACCCTGTTGAGAATCAGGGGCACTTTTTGAAAACTGCTGTTCAGAGACACCATCCCACCAACATACAGGGTACCTAGAAATCATGCCAAGAAGAATAGGGAAGATTCACTCCTGAGCAGAATGTGCAGAACTGGGGCATATATACACACCCCAAAAGAATGAAGGCTGTTACTGCAGCAAAACATTTCTTGACAAAATATGAATGTGTTGGGCTTGAATACTTAGGCAAACAATCACTTTGGAGTTTTTCTTTAGTTACATATCTACAGAAAAGGGTTTATTTGGAGTTTGATAACGTTTTGTTACAGCACAAGAGTTCACATTAAAAATACCAAATGGATAAATATGTGGACAAATCTTTTGTCATGCAGAAAATTAGGATGACTTTTAAAGGGATTTAATACTTTTGCACATCACTGTATGTTTGTGAAAGGGCTTGGTGGGAATTATTTTTACCAGTATTTTCCCTTAAAGTTAGGTACACATTCAGCTGAATTTTTATTCACTCCTAGCTACTCCCGGTATATGCTTGCAGTCAGCTACTTATTCACACAGCTTTTGCAAACCAGCTTCTTATTCTATTACAACAGCAATGAAAAATATTATACAGTGTGTACATTAATCAGCATCATTACAAACTGATCCATTATTTGAAAAAATAAATATTCCACATTTTGGACCTGCATGGGTCAAAAATGTTAAACTTTAATTTAACAAAGCAATCTGTCCTGGACAAGTTTATATTATGCCAGTGTCACAAAACTGTGATACAACGTGATTTAACACTTTACAGCACCCATTAAATATCACAGTAAATCCCATTTATCCGATATTGGCGTGGGAATACTCTGTCAGTTTCACCCCGGTACTCGCACTGGGCAGAGCAAAACTCCGCTGCATCTTAAAAAAAACACATCTGCCTTGTCACAAAACTGTGAAAGGTAAGGTGGCCCAATATGATGTAACTGACCCATGCAGGTCCTAAATGTTAAATGTTTAGCTTTTCAAAGAATTGACACATTTAGTCAATTAATATACACGTTATAGATGTGCAAGCATTGCGGTTAGGGCTTTGCACTTTCAACTTGAGGGTGGATTGGTGGCTCTGAGGCTAAGGATCTGCACTGGTATCCAGAAGGTTGCTGGTTCGAATCCCCGTCACTGCCAAAAAAAGAGATCCTACTCTGCTGGGCCCTTGAGCAAGACCCTTAACCTGTAGTTGCTCCAGGGGCGCTGTACAATGGCTGACCCCAAGGGGTATACGAAAACGAACAAATTCCTAATACAGTGGAACCTCGGTTCACAAACGTCTCGGTACACGTACAACTCTGTTTACGACCAAAAAGTTCGCCAAACTTTTGCCTCGGTTCACAACCACACACTCGGTATACGAATAAGCCAGGTTCCCTTTCGGTTTGTACATGTTCAGTCTCTCCCTGTGCAGGAGCAAGAGAGAGAGAGAGAGAGAGCCTGACACACACAAACACAGAGGCAGCACGAGACAGAGAGAGCCGCGCGCACACACAGGAGCATACGCGAGAGAGGCACAGGAGTGCTCTAGAGCAGGGGTAGGCAACGTCGGTCCTGGAGTGCCACAGTATGTGCAGGTTTTTGTTCCAACCCAGTTCCTTAACGAGAACTCAATTATTGCTGATGAAGCACATATTGCTTAAGTGACATTTTAATGCTTCATTTTAGTGGTCTCGCTTGTTAAGGTTCTCCAACCTTAATTGCTTATTTCAATCTTAAACTGCTGCATTCAGTGTTTTAATTGCTCCTTACTAGCAATAAGATGTAAAACAGGGGTAGGCAATGTCGGTCCTGGTGAGCCGCAGTGGCTACAGGTTTTCATTCAACCCAATTGCTTAATTAGAAACCAATCATTGCCAATCTCAGACCTTATTTAATTTTATGGCTTGTTAGTCTGTGCAATGTAAGGTTTTTATATCGTAGATTCTTTTCCTTTCCAAGGATATCATCCAAATGATTTGAAGCCTAAAACAGATCATTTTCAGTCTGTCACATTTTTCTATTAAGTGTTTTATTAAATCAAACCGTGCATGATGAACACACACAGATATAATTGGAAAAAAGCTAGCTGAAGAACTACTGGCTGCTTTGTCTTTTACATCTTATTGCTAATAAGGAGCAATTAAAACACTGAATGCAGCAGTTTAAGATTGAAATAAGCAATTAAGGTTGGAGAACCTTAACAAGCGAGACCACTAAAATGAAGCATCAAAATGTCACTTAAGCAATATGTGCTTCATCAGCAATAATTGAGTTCTCGTTAAGGAACTGGGTTGGAACAAAAACCTGCACATACTGTGGCACTCCAGGACCGACGTTGCCTACCCCTGCTCTAGAGAAACACACACACAAGCGCGGGAGAGAGAGGCGCGCGCGCACACACACAGGCGCTCCAGGCTCGCGAAAGAGAGACGCACGCACGCACACACACACACAGGCGAGAGCAAGCGAGGGACACATAAGGTAGACAAGGCTTGTTTTTGTTTTCAGTTCTATTTACAGTGATCGGTTTGTAGCCTGCATTGTTGCAATGTTACTTTTCTTGGTGGTTTATTAAATTACGGATTTTTCAAATGTTCATTTTTTTCCCTGTGCTTAAAACTCATTAAAAAAAGTGTTTTTAGCGAGTGATTCCTAGCACTATAGCGGAAACTATTGCAGTGTTAGTTTTCTCTGTTGTTCAAGGTTTTTACATTTAGTTTACCATTACGATGTGCATTCTATGTTATAATTAACTATATTTGTGCTTAAAAACTAATAAAATATATATACACATACAGTTCGTACGGTCTGGAACGGATTAACTGTATTTACATACAATCCTATGGGAGAAATTGCTTCGGTTTACAACCAGAGTTTTGGAACGAATTATGGTAGTGAACCGAGGTTGCACTGTACAAGAAATTGTATAAGGCGAAATAAAGAAAAAAAAAACCCTTTGTTCGTAGGTTCAAGTCCTATGAGACTGACACTGTGTGACCATAAGCAGGTCACTTCACCTGTCTGTGGGGCACTGGGCAAATGTAACCAGTAGTGTTTAAATGTTGTAGGCTGGATAAAGGCGTTAGTAAATGTAAATTATTTTGTCTTCAGCATAAATAACTGGTTTCAAAAGTTGTGTGAAAAAGTACTGTGGTTGGGTGCGAGCAAACATGATCCTGGAAGCGAATAAGAAGACGGCCAAATAACGTACCTAACTTCAGCCTTATGTTCATTACAGACTCAATGGTAGATTCTGTTAAATAGTAATAATTACCACCAAGTCCTTTCGCAAACGTATTTTGCGGGAAAAATATTTGGTGCCGTTTACACGCAGATGCGTCTCCTACACACTTCCCTTTACACTCCACGACTCTGCCGCCCTTTCAGTTCCTGTTTCTTGCCCCGGCCATTTTCGCTGAAGATCACGTTAACAACAAACATAGTTCGCTCGCAGAACCGATATACAGTAGTTCATACACAGTGTTGCGATAGGGTGTGCACGCATAACCAATATGTTTCGTACGCGAAACCGACATAGTACACACATACAACCAATAGACTTCAAGCACAAAATCGACAGGTTACCCACATGAAACCAGTATAAGACGTGCATGAAACCAATATAGTGCATAAGCAAATCCATCGTTAGACCGGCACAAAACGCAAGCCAATATTGTTCATACGCAAACCGATAACATGCAAGTGTAAACCACTGCAGTTCACTCACAAACCAATAACACACGTACTGGAACCAGTGATATACACACCCAAATCAATATAGTTCATATGCTAACCAGTGGTATGCACGTACAAACGCATTTAGTTCACGCACAAACCGATAATATACGGACACGAACCAGTACAGTTTATATGAATGAACCCAGTAATGTTCGCACTTAAACCAATTAAGTATGCAAACAAACCGATAGTAAATATTCATAAACCAATAGTGTTCACACGTAAACCAATAGATTAAACACACAAATATATGATTTATGGTCTGTTTGGTCCCTCATAGTTTATGAATCTTTATTACCGTTTTCGCGACCTTGTTTCATAAACACACCGTAAGAGCTATAAAGGCAAAATACAAATAAAAAGCAAGTAAATAACTTAACATAAACATTCGTAACTTTTGCTTTACATATAACACAGAGAAATTAATACCTTGTTCACTTTTCAGCGAGGTGCTTGTTTGTTAACGCCACATGTCGCCATTTTCCTTTCCTATTCCCGCAAAAACTTCACAATTAATTATGTAAATCAAAGACACCCAATAACTTATCAAAATAAAAGTCACGCAAACGCTGTGATTCAAGCCCTGCTGAAGCATCATGTGTCCTTTACATGGCTTTTATAAAAGACCTTTCCTAGCAATGTGTCATCATTGTATACTCATTATACACAACGTTTCCAATCTGTATTTCTCTGTTACCATTGTGTAGCTCCTTTCTCATCTGTATTGATTATCATTTAATTTCCATTATATAGTGCCTTTCCTATCTGTGTCTATAATCACTATATTTGAATGATATGCTGCCTTTACTATCTATAGCTTTCAATTATCAATTTCCACTAATTATACCCTGCATTCCTGCCTGTATATCTCTGTCATTGTACAGTGCCTTACTTATCTGTATTGGTTATCATTTAATATTCATTATATAGTGCATTTTCTTTCTGTATCTATCAATTGTCATTAAATAGTGCCTTTTCTACCCATCTTCTATCATTATATTCTTATACTGCATTTCCTATCTGTATCTATCAATTAATCATTATATAGTGCCTTTCCTGTATGTATCTATCAATTATGATTAAATAATGCCTTTCCTATCAATCTGTTACCATTGTATACTCCATGTATACTGCCTTTCCTATGTGTATCTATTAATGATAATTATATAGTGCCTTTCCTTTCTGTATCTATTATTATGTAATATTCACTATATAGTGCCTTTCCTTTCTGTATTGAGTATTATTTAACATTCATTATATAGTGCCTTTCCTTTCTGTATTGATGATTATTTAATATTCATTATATAGTGCCTTTTCTTTCTGTATCTATCAATTGTCATTAAATAGTGACTTTTCTATCCTTCTGTTATCATTATACTGTATTCTCATAATACATGGCATTTCCTATCTGTCTGTCAATTGATTATTATATAATGCCTTTCCTTTCTATATCTGCCAATTATTAAACAGTGCCTTTCTATTTATCCATTATCAATATGTACTCATTGTATACTGCCTTTCCTATCTGCACCTATTAATTGTTATAACTATTAGTGCCTTTCTTCTCTGTATTGATTATCACATAATATTCATTATATAGTGCCTTTCCTTTCTGTATCTATTATTATTTAATATTCACTATATAGTGCCTTTCCTTTCTGTATTGATTATTATTTAACATTCATCATATATTGCCTTTCCTTTCTGTATTGAGTATTATTTAATATTCATTATATAGTGCCTTTCCTTTCTGTATTTATCAATTGTCATTAAATAGTGTCTTTTCTGTCCTTCTGTTATCATTATACTGTATTCTCATAATACATGGCATTTCCTGTCTGTCTGTTAATTGATTATTATATAGTGCCTTTCCTTTCTATATCTGCCAATTATTAAACAGTGCCTTTCTATTTATCCATTATCAATATGTACTCATTGTATACTGCCTTTCCTATCTGCACCTATTAATTGTTATAACTATTAGTGCCTTTCTTCTCTGTATTGATTATCACATAATATTCATTATATAGTGCCTTTTCTTTCTGTATCTGTCAGTTGTCATTAAATAGTGCCATTTCTATCCATCTGTTATTATTCTCATAGCATACAGCATTTCTTATCTGTATCTGTCAATTTATTATTATATAGTGCTTTTCCTCTTTGTATATGTCAATTTATTATTATATAGTGCATTTCCTCTTTGTATATGTCAATCGATTATTTTATAGTGCCTTTCCCCTTTATATATGTAATTTATTATTATATAGTGCCTTTCTGTCTACCCATTATCAATATATACTCGGTATATTCTGCCTTTCCTGTGTGTGTCTATTAATTATTATTATATAGTGCCTTTCCTGTCTGTATGTATCTGTTAATATCTTTTCTTCTCCACTGTATTTCTCTCAGTAATACAGAAAAGGTCTCTGCTTTGCTGCTTTGGAGTCCTCGACTTGAATGGCAACATTCAGATTTTTTTTTCTTTTATTTTGTCCCCCTCAAGTCATGAAGTTTTTTTGGTTCGTTTGTTTGTTTCCTCTTTTAAATGTCAACAGATGTTCAGATTTGGCTAACACGTTTTCCAGTATTCTATGTTTGCTTCTCTTTCCTGACAATAAGGATGTGAACAGAATTCCCAGTTGTCTTTGTGACACAGGGCAGTAAAACAACAATCTAAACAAGGGAAAGTGGAGGTTCACAGGTGCTTCTTATCACTCATGTCTTGAATATTCTATTTGTTTCCACTTTGTGAATCTTCTTCTCCAGGAATATCCCAGGTTGCACCAGCCTGCGTGGCGCTTGCTCCTTCTCCCTGTGTCCGTGTTTGGATATTTCCAGCTGCTCTAGTTTTCCGCACACATCCCAGAGACCTGTTTTGTGTGTGTTCAGTTAATTGGCGATTCTGGGGGTGAGAGTGTGTTGTGAGTGCACCACACTGTGGAAGCACTTCACAGTGCCTTGAGACCGATGCTTCTGGGGATATCTTTGGACCCTCAGGGTCAGCTTTTTTTGTTTTTCTTTCCTTCCGCTGTGTACCTGGTGACACGGCACACCTTTTCAGGGAAAGTGTCCCCATTATACAGCAAGCAAAGGGCCTTCTGCTTTCTCCCACTCTCCTCATTAAAGACGCGTCCTGTCCATTCATCACCACCCCAAGGCCTCTCAGCTAGAAGAAAGTATGTGCTGTAATTGAAGTCTCGTCCTGTAATTCTGCTTGGAGAGCCTCATTCCTCTACGATGGCATTTCCTTCATTATGGGAGACACTAATCCTCTAGAAACTCAACTCAAGGACCTCGACGCAGCAGAGCCTGATTTACAGGAATTCTTTTACCGTTCATTATTATCTGAGAATGTGGCCAGCTCTGAAGTGACACCTCCACGTTGCTCCTTTGGAATGTCCTCCATCTAACGATGACTGACTTGAGCTCTTTACTTATTTCACATCTGTTTCAGGTTCCGGCCCCACCAGGACTCTG